>NW_018408579.1:39811-96576 GCF_002113885.1 Mizuhopecten yessoensis
AGAAACATTTAAAAAATTCAGCTGTAAAATCATCTGACCCAGGACTATGAGATATTAACAAATACACTCGTGACAGCTACAGTTCAAAACAGGCCTTGTTCACTCAGGCATGACATGGTCGTCGCTGAATTCACAGATCTAGATTTACCTGTGTTCGAGTCTCACATTAGCACACACGCGTAACGCAATGTAGAAATACACAACAAATGTTACGATGAAGTAAAGCTTTTATTTAAAATGACATCTTTCATTCCGCATACCATCTTCTTGCGATCATAAAATGTTACTGAATGAACGATAATATTTGCCAAATGGCACGTCCACTCCGGTATCANCTCCAAAGCTAGGCTCCGGAATTTGGCGGGAACATCCTGGTTTGAGTCGCGCGTGCCACACGTGGGGCGCCAAAATGTAGCCGGGTTCAGGTGCTTCACAGATTCATTAACACATCATGAAGCAAATATTAATTTACACATTTTCATTTAATGGAGTCGAGAGACCGTGCAATGGCACAAATAAAACATGTATTCACACCTAAAAAGCATAATAAAAGATCTACATTATACAATGGTACACGATACCCGTATCGGTTGATATCAACATTGCGAATTTAATACAATACATTTGAAATACGTATACATGATAAATTATAGAATTGACCAATTCTGCACATGAACTATGACAAATATTAAAAATACCTAGCCTATCGCTCTGATAAGGGTCCACTGATATATACGTATAATTTACGTTGCCTACAGTATAGGTCTATGATTCTGTTGAAAAGAAAAATAGCAAACCTTAATATATAGTAAATATGTTTAGCAAATTACTTTAAAGCTGACAGTGCAGGTTAAAAAGCTTTAAATCGAGACTTAAAAAACAAAACAAAAATTAAAAAAAAATGTTTCCTTGTCTTGAGATCCTCCCCAGCTCAACCGACTATAGTTTTTAAGGAAGTGCCGACATTTTAGTTTGTCCATGCATGGTAACGAGTATGAGTCTCGCTGGGTATAAAGAGCGCATTTCCTGTCAAACCGGCTATCATTATTCAACTGACCGTCNGGTCTCGCTGGGTATAAAAAGCGCATTTCCTGTCAAACCGGCTATCATTATTCAACTGACCGTCTCGCGATTCAATACTAATACACAGGGCACCTTGATCGGCAACCGTTATCAAAAATCAAATGCACTCATCTTAAGACTTTGAAACACCGCCAAGCTGTTTGTTACTTATGGCACATTCTCCAACATTGTGTATTATATTCTAATTTGTAGTATTTTACTACCATTTCCACTTTTCTTAGATACATGCTTACTTTGATGTGTTCCATTTTAATTCTATTCAACTGATCTGATACAAAATGCCTTTAAAAAATCGTGAAAGTGTTATATATATATACAGTCCCGCCTGTAATCGTCACAATATACAGTCCCATCCTGTAATCGTCACAATGTACAGTCCCCACCTGTAATCGTCACAATGTACAGTCCCCACCTGTAATCGTCACAATGTATAGTCCCCTCCTGTAATCGTCACAATGTACAATCCCGTAATCGTCACAATGTACAGTCCCCACCTGTAATCGTCACAATGTACAGTCCAGTCCTATAATCGTCACAATGTAAAGTCCCCTCCTGTAATCGTCACAATGTACAGTCCAGTCCTATAATCGTCACAATGTACAGTCCCCGCCTGTAATCGTTAATATATACTGTCCCGTCCTGTAATCGTCACAATATACAGTCCCGTCCTGTAATCGTCACAATGTACAGTTTCCTCCTGTAATCGTCTCAATTTACAGTTTCCTCCTGTAATCGTCACAATGTACAGTCCCCGCCTGTAATCGTCACAATATACAGTCCTGTCCTGTAATCGTCAAAATGTACAGTCTCCTCCTGTAATTTTTGAAGTTTTCAGACGTGATTCACATTATGTGCGTCAACCTCCTATATTACGTTATTGTGAGTGAAAAGAATTAAGAAAATGTTTTCGGAGGACGTACAATTTAAAGGTGAAAAATAAATATGAAATGACACATGAAATAAAGAAATAAAAAGGAAAAAAAATTGGGAGAGATGATTTCAGAAAAAAATAGGTTAAAATAAAGGTTGTGGCGTCATACTTTTATCCGATTATGACATCAATACTTAGGTTAAAATATTATCTGCCTTGGCGGTACTCAAAGGCATATAACGTAAAATGCATGCCGCAAGCAAAGGGTTAAGAAAATAATGAAACATTCTGCAACCATGTTTCTGTGTTAAAAAGAAATTGCAATTATATAATTAAACAACATCCCTAAGTACTATCATTACTTTCTACAGTATGGTTATTATATATCCAGGTGGGTGTGTAAAACTAAATTTCGGCATAAAGTTGAAAAGTTGAAGGCATGGCAATATTAGCGGAAATCACATAGCGGATTCTCAACCCACTTAAGAAATACTCAAATTTAAACAAACATCGTGGGGAAATGTATCATATTATGCCGGTGGTCATTAAAATTGCGTGTTTTTTTCTGTTAGCTAGAACTTATGTTGAATGTGGTTGATATATACTTGAAATTATGGTTTCTTTCTTAGATAGAGTAAAATTCTTATATCTTTATTTGTCGAATCTCAACAGTGATTTATTTACATACTTTGATAGCACTTATACTTGAAATATTTTAATTTTTAGATTACTCCGGTAATTAATTACCAAATAAAAACTTCAAGTGTTAAAACAGGGATTTACATACTATTCTTTGGCTTAATTAAACACGTTATCAGATTATTTAGCTATAAGTGTGATTTGACCGAATACCCCAGTAGTACGGTAAAGCGGCCTCATTGACCGTTCGTGTGACCTACCAGGGCTCTTTGTAATGGGCGATAACGGCCGTTCAAGCCGCGTTTGTCCCGAACGATAATACGTACAGCGTCTGGATAGCGGGCGGTCAGCACTCGGACACCGTCTTGACAACCATCGTCCTCTGTTTGGCTACAACTAAAGTTGATACTTGGCCGGTATTATAACTGTACTTAAAATAGGTGTGAATTATTTATGTGGTACCCCGTGTACGTGGAAAACGGATCTAGACCCCCTGGATCCTATACTCAATAATTGTCAAAAACGAGAGTTCGTTCAATTCCTTGTTAATGAACCTGGCTCAGAGTGAATGCCTTTTTTCAATCTTACATAAACTAGGCGAAATGATCTGTGACACTCTCTGAATCATTCAACAGTTGGGCACCGGGATCAATTAGTTTACCCCCCACCTCCACCCCCGATTGATTGCCAACATGTTGAACTTAAAATGTCATAATTTCAATATTCTAGACTTCGTTAGTCATATGTATTGTGTTGCAGTCAAGGAAAGTGATCAGTTGTAATACAAATACAATAAGACCGGGACTACAGCTGTTTTCTGAAGTATATTTTTGTTTAATTTAAAAATAGAATACACAATTATCTGTATAATTATATAATATGTTGTATTTTATATGCCAAACTAATCACCGGGTTAAAGGTATAGTGTCAATTATCTCCTGTATTGTGTTACAGACATCACGGACCATGGATGTATGTACACCTCTACACTATGCCGTCAGGTCGGGAGACCTGGATAAAGTGAAGGAGTTGGTCAGATCTGGGGCGGACATCGGAGCAAAAGACAGTGACGGACGCACACCTCTTATGTATGCCGTGAGATATGACAAAGAAAATGCTGCGGCATTCCTCGCCAAGAAGATGACTGTCCAGGAGTTGAGTGTGGTGGACGAGGTCGGGTCCAATGTGTTACACTGGATGGCTTTCTGTCGTTGTCCGTGGACACAGTTGATACTTGACACAGCTGATAAATGTCCTCGTCTGCTACAACAGGATGATAGTTCAGGGGACCGACCAATAGATATTGCAAGACGTAAATCACCACGAAGTCATGGTGTTTACGCCATTTTCGGTAAGTACGCTTAGTTGTATGTATGTTGATCATCACGTGTTAACATAGTTAGATGTATTATTATGTTTGCAAATACACACATATTAATAAAGAACACCTAGTGGAATGTATATGTGAACACATCTCTTAAATCATTCAGCTTTTGTATGATGGTCGCAGTTATTTTCAATGAATTTAACTTTAAATTCATATATAAATAAGATGGCATGCTACCTCCATTCTTTGAAATATTCGTCCATATTATTATATAAGAAAAAGGACGAAATCACGACACTAAAGTAAAAACTGGGTGTAGTGTTTCCTGCTTTTCACTTAGTTAAATGTTTCTATGTAAATGTAATTTCTTCTCTTCTTTTTGTATCGTTGTCAAGTGATAAAGTATGGGTATAGGCGTGGTGAATTTATTTATTTGTCTTGGACTTTCTGTGATAACTCGGAGCAATAGTTACAGTATACAAGAAACTATTCACGGACTTTTCTGCTATAAGCGATGCATTTAAACTCTCAATTCCTCGGAGATAGGTGTAAAATAGGTCAGTGGACATATGACACGGACAAGGCGCGTGGTGAAACAGTCGCAAACACTGTAAGGAAGGACATTAAGTAATAACCGTTTTACTGGATCCAGTAAAACTCAATTTGCGACAGTATAACCACGATATACCGCCACAAATTTCAAAATACAGTAGGGCTATCCCCATTCTAATTCATATCAGCCATAACCAAAAAGGAAACGAAGGTTTGAAGATATTTTTGAGTGTTTCCTTCAAGTTCTGGGTCACCTTGAACAGGATTGTTGACGTCAGGAATATCCAAAGTTAGGCAGAATTACGCTGACTATTGTTAAATACGTGTTGGATAATCAATTTCATGACGAGACAGCGGTAATCGGGGTCATTGACGTCATTGAGAAATTTGCGGACGGAATATCGTGACTATACTGTCGCAAATTATTTTGATTGAGCAATCAAATGGCGTGTTGCATCTCAAATGAATTAGAATTTACACTTGAGCCACTTGTTCAGATAGGTTGGTTAGACCAGTAGTATAATGGTCTGAGGTCCAGGGTTCGAAACCCGTTCGGACTTTTTTTTCCTTTGTCCCTCTTTATTTCATCCCTTTAAAAAAAATAAAAAAAAGTGGCATAAGATATGTCTCTTTCACTTTGCAGAACTGATTGATCAAATAAATAGTCATACTGGTAAAGCTTGCAGTGCGTTGTAAGTAACGTAACTAGGGATGCGTTCGGATTCGAATATATAGTTGGTTGGTTAGTTTATGGGTGTATCACCTACATGACTCCACCCATATGGGTTTCGTCTCACTGACGGAAGCCGGTGTTCTGTCGGGAGATGGGGTGTCACCTATATTTAGCATATCCTTGTGATTTTTTATAAGTAATTTGGAAGACGACTCCCTGCTCCGAATAGTTGGTACACTCAATTTGATTTGTCGCTAGCCGCATTGAAACAAAATGTCTAGTACGGCACGGAAGTAGGAAGAGGGCGTGTCGTTTACCATATCCAAACTGTCCAGTGGCCCTAGCCTACTCTATTGTGTTTTGGTTTTGTTCTATATTTGGAAGTCCGTCTTATCCTCATAATACATTAATATAATCTTAGAAATAATTCATCTGTGCTGGCTTTATCTCGCATACTCTTACGACATTACACAGCTGACGGGCTAAATGCTACTGTTTAGTGTCATGCAAGTACTAAATGAAACCGAATCCAGTTATTTGCACGCTTTTGGAAACTGTTCGTCATTACGATGGTCTTGTTCATGTAAAACCTTGTATTGGCTTTCTTCTGTTGCTGTCCTCTGTATTGACATTTTGTGAGTATTAGTTTAGGGCGGGGGTTAGGTTTGCTGGATTCAATACGGTATTGTAGTAGTGCAGGTTGTCATTTTGTCAGAGTTAAAGGAAGGGAAAATATATGTGATATGGGGGAGAGATAACGAAAGGGTGAATGGGACTTTGGTGGTGTGTGCAGAGATAGGTAGGGATTAGGATGAGTGATAATGGGGGACCAAGGAGGGATAGACAGTGATCAGCGGTGATGGTATTGTCCTTTAGGAATATTCGGATGTGTTCATTGTGCATGTTATACTGAGACCAGAACAAAAACGTTTGATCAGCAATATACGCCGTGATATTTTGTGTTTATTTTACTCAAAATTAGGATTGAAAATATCACAGTGAGAAAGTGGGATGTGTTTTCAATTAAGCAGGTTCGAGTGAATTTCGATCCTTCCTGTAGCCGAAGTGTAGAGAAATTTTAAATATATTAGATTTACAGGGCCATGTGATAAGACCTATGCGTTTTTTATCGTGGTTTTCATTGGTCACCATTGCTTAAAGTAACGAGTAAGGTCTATGAGCGGGGTTCGAGGGGGTTTCGATTCTACCTGTAGCCAAATACCATACATGCAAAAATATCGTAATCATTAAATATAATGATATCGATATGGGGAGAGGATTGTTGTGTGTTCTATCCCTGGGTGGGAATGGGGGTTTTGATGTGTTCTCTATAGCAGCTGGCGTGTGTGAGTATAGAAGTTAACAAAACAAAATCTAAAAAATACAGCAGTTTTCATATTGTTCCTACCTATTGTACAACTGGCTGTCTCACCATACCTGCGTCAACTTAACACAAGTCATGCCGATGTGACAAGATGACTGCTATGTGTATCTTAAACAGTTATCGGAAGTAGAATTATATTTGAGAAGAAAAGAGAACATAACAAGGAGAGAAACAAACAATAGTTTAATTCGATAAGACGTTGGAACATTGTGGGAGGGGAAGCATTTCTAATGAACAGAACTCCCCGCCTGAGGTCGGAACAAAGACGTTGTAGCAACTCATTGTCTATAGGCAGATCCTATACACTAATAGGTATATGCATTTTATTTAGTTTTTGCTTAGTTTTTAAGTTTTTATGTTTCTTTAATGTGAAATGGGAGTGGGGCACAGAGGCGGATACTCTAGACCTCCTGTAATCTAATACTAATAACAATATACAATAGGGCAAAGATAAATAAAATATATTACCTGTAACTGAGCGAGATTGGGTTATCTCAGTCGAGGGTTAAGATTCTGTAACAAAATCCTGAATAATATTCTTGACTTTGATATATATGCCATTGTCGTGAGTAGGTACTTTGATTTATACGGCATTTGCGTGAGTAGGTACTTTGATATATATGCAATTGTCGTGAGTATGTACTTTGATATCTTTGTCATTGGCGACAGTAGTTACTTTGATATCTTTGTCGTTGCCGTGAGTAGGTACTTTGATATGTACGTCATGGCCGTGAGTAGGTACAATGTATTTGATATTTAGTTCATATGCGTTAGTAGGTACTTTGATACCGATATCATTGGTGTAAGTAGGTACTTTGATATCTATGTCATTGGTGTGAGTAGGTATTTTGATACATATTTCATAGGCGTTTGTAGGTACTTTGATATCGATGTCATTGTTGTGAGTAGGTACTTTGATATCGATGTAATTGGTATGAATAGGTATTTTTTATATCATTGTTATTGGTGTGAATATGTACTTTGATATCTTTGTTATTGGTGTGCATAGTTTCTTTGCTATTTATGACATTTGCATTAGAAGGTACTTTGATATTTATGTCATTGGTGTGACTAAGTACTTTGATTTCATTGTTATTGGTGTGAGTAAGTAATTTGATATCTATGTCATTTGTTAGAGTAGGTATATTTTTAGTTTTATCATTTTATCAATTGCTCTTTTAGTTTCTCTATCTGTTCTCACTCAATTATAATACTCTCTGCTCCAACCTCCCTTTGATTTTTCTAGTCTCAAATATAATTTCGTCTTTAAGGGTTAGTAACCTTTGTTCATTGATTCATAGGTTACATATGTTTTATTGCATCTAATAAATTTACTAGGCAAGTGAGATTCCATATTAATTGTAAATTGACACTGAACAATTCTCATTTTGTTGGACACCAAAAAACATAAAATCTTACAAGGTCTTTAGTGACCTTGACCATTTCTTCGACATTGAGTGATGATGCTTACATGAAATTTTTTTTTTTTTTTTTTTTACTACAGCTAGTTATATCACTAAAGAATTCCCGGACTGTTTATTGATTATCATCAGTACAAATACTTTGTATCAATGAAAAATATGTAATTCACATTTGTATTACTTGCTAGGATTATTTGATCATTAGAGTAAGGAATTATGTTAAAGCATGCGTTCTAAAACTACCTACAAATTGGAAAAGGAGCATGGTTCAGTGGTGTGTAGTTTGGATTGTTCTAATATATAAGAAATGGTGTATGTGCTCTTTAAATGTCAAAACATGGTGTTTGTGTTTAGCACAAATAGAGCAGAGACAGCAACAGATACAGCAGCAGCAGCAGCAGAGACATCAGCAGATACAACAGCAGAGACAGCAGCAGAGACAGCAGCAGAATGATCAGCAGATACAACAGCAGAGACAGCAGCAGCAGCAATATACCTCTGGAATAGCTGACAATGTGGAAAACCCTTGTAATACCATCATTACTGTCGTTGGTCACCATGGAGTTGGCAAGTCTTGTTTTGTACGACAACTCAAAAAGGAATTTATTTCAGAAGGTGGACCGGGTTCAACAGATACCGCTGACTTCAATGTCAACGTTATAGCCTACAACCCAGATACCGGGTTTAGACAGAAACTAGATAACACTGGTGAAATTGAGACGGGTCTTCAGCGACTAAGACGTCTCATTGATCGACACCATGACGGGAAGAATAGTTCTGTACAGACATCTGTAAACCCAAGCACGGGAGCACTACCTGAAGCAACGGTGAAAGTGCATGTTAGGAAGAAGACAGGTACGTGGAAAGACACATAAAGAAAATAAAATTTATAAATAGGAATACGTTAAGTAAAGTATTAATCACGGGTCGCTTTAAAGTCTACTTATAAGTTGAAACCAACATCGCATTTACAGGTGGGGAATGGATTACTTAGTTGGCAAATTGAATACAATTCTGTTTGTACCAGACATTAATTACTTATGTGATTTGTAATACTTGCTGTAACGTCACTGATATAACTATTGCATGTTTACAGGTGCCAAACAGAAAATGAGACAGTTCTTCTCGAAGTTACCGTTCAAAAGAAAAGAAAGAGGTAATCTGTCCTTGACCATGAAAATACTTAACTGTAACATGCTTACAATATTCAACGAAGAATAACTGGATCAAAGCATATGTTATAAAGTACTGATAGTCCCGGTTCTTGCATCAGAAGATAAACATGTTAACTTTGTATATAAAGTTTATCAGATCATACTCCTATATTTCCCCATAGGATTACTAAGATTACGATTATAAATCGTGTAGAGTATTCACCAGTGGTTATAACTTCGTTTACATATTGCAGAAATACCACAACACTTTGAATTAACGCAAGAACAAAAAAGTGTTATAGAAAAGGTGATGGTTACAGAAAAAGAGGATAAGCATGATGGGAAGGTGAAGGACTATGTCACAATCTACGACTTTGGTGGGGAGAAGGTGTTCTATAACACTCATCACTGTTTTATGTCAAGCAATATGGTCTTCGTCCTGGTGTTCGACGTGGCTATGTGTCTTGATCCAAGCCGAGCAAAAGATGGATATGGTAGGTTTGTCAATACAATATATATTGCTTTTAATTTTCGCAATACATTTTCTTGTAAATTGTTTGATGCAATATTACTTCACGGCCCATTGGCTCTTTGGTCCCAGATCAATTAAACCTATTCGGGAATTATACGAATGAAAGCCGGAAAGACTCATACTATACCCTCTTGAACTTCATTGGTTATCTTGTTATTGCAGCGAAACAATAAGTAAATATATTGTTCAGCCCATTTCTTAAACGCAGTTGTTTATGTACAGAGCGAATCGAGTTCTGGCTGAGGAATATCGCTACCTATGCCATCGACAGAGCAGCACATGGTAAAGGAACTCCGCCAGTCATCATTGTTGGATCTTATTTGGACCTTGTTTCTGAACATGTAAGTTTTGGAAACTGAAAACGGCTTTATATGTAACTATAATCAAAACAGATGTTTGTTCATTCATGTAGTTTCTATAATGTTAGGAACATTTTTTATTTTGTTTGCAATAGTTTGACTGCTTGTACATGTATACAGACATAGCGTATATGATTATTATCATGCATTTTTTTCAATGTAGGATTCTTTTATGATTTACAATTTATCGAAGTATTGTCTTCTACGCAGAAAGAAGAACAGGAAAGGATGTTTGCTTCGGTGCTAGAAAAGATTTACGAGAAACCTGAACTCCGTGAAATTATGGCAACCCACGTCCAGGAAATGTTCCCCATAGCAGATCTGAATGATTCCACTAAAAATCAAGATACCTACGAACGGGTATGGACAAAGATCCTATCGATTGCCCCTCTCCAGTCTCAGTGGATGAAGCCAGTACCTGCAAGATGGATTGCCTTGGAATACGAGCTGGTGAAACTGAAGAATGAAGGCATGATTATCTTGACATATGCTGATCTGTTAGAAATCAATAGCAAAACAGCAGTCCCATTAGCAGAAAATGAAGTAATGAAGTTTCTAATGTGAGTAGAAATATTCATAACATGTGATATATCAAATCATTTTACACATAAAATTGCATTTTTAAAACCAAATATATATTTTCAGGAAACTAAGGTTCTCTGGATCGTTCCTCTGTTTTGACCTCCTTAGCAAGAGTCCATTCATTGTTCTTCAACCACAATGGATAATTAATGCATTCAAAGCCATCATCACTGCTCCAAAATTTACATCTAACCTATCGACCAAGCAAATACTTAAATGGACAGAGTATGAGAAATCCGGCGTATTATCACACGAGTTCATCAGGCAACTTTGGGAACGTCCTGTGGAATATCGGTTCTTAGATGAGGAAGAGAGACTCTACAGCATCATGGAAACCCTTGGACTACTTACTAAACCAATATCGGTAGATGCCGAGGTGGATTACTTCATAGTACCAAGTATCCTTCAAACTGCAGATCCTGAGGTAATTAGTCCAGTTCTTGCTGACCCCTACACAGTTACCACTGTCACTCTTTGTGTGAAGTTCGACAACCCATTCATCCCGCAGGCCGTGTGGGACAAGATGATTGCCTCCTGTATTCACAGGTTTCAGCGACTGAAAGAGTTCGGAGATGATGGTTTGATGTTCATCCGACGCGGATTTGTCTGCCTGTCTGTGGATTATCTGTGGAATATGATCATCAACTGCAGGGACAATGCCATGAAGGTTACTATGTTCAAGACGGATACAGATCACTCCGTACGAACAGGAACTGGAATTGACCTACTCAGTATTCTACAATTTCTTCTCCAGCGGATTCTAAAGTTAAATCACCAAAGTCATCTAGAATACCAATTCTACCTCCACAACGACTTCCGGTTCACGGCAGCTGAACAGATGGTTAACGTGAACGATTTACGGCAGACAGCACCTCTTCGATGCTACGGTTCAAAAGGCCACGAATGGATAGACAGAAATGACCTCTACATCTGGTTTAAGAACCCAGACGAGAAGGTAAACAGTGAAAATAATAATATGTAATACACGTATCACATCGAACTCGAAATACTTCGATGGTCAATGTCCATAAGACGAGGAGGTTAACAGTTTATACATCTTGTTCATAATACAATAATAACATCTTATTCATTAACACTGAAAAACACGTACCGGCTATTTGCTCCACAATATCTATATATGCTATGTGTTCGTTACGAGAAACACCATCAAAACTTCTACGGTAACTCTTTTCAGTACACATCATTATCGATGTTTTCGAAGAATTATACTTTATAAACGCACTGGAAAAAATCGAAAATGCCGAACAAATAGTATTATATGATTAGAATGTATACATTTATTTTATTCCGTATTTATTACTCCGTTGCATTTTGTTGATATATGCATATGGGAGGTGTACTGGGGCGGTTTATGGAACAATTTCAATGTTCATATGTTACTACTGGAGCGTTTTGATGTTATATGCGGGACAAGGCGCAACAGTAAAATCGTTGATAAATGAATCGTGTTTTTTCTTTATAAAAAAGGTATACCAGAGCCCAGTTTTATATCATACGCCTATTGCAAGTGATGAACTACTCAAATGCAAAATGTTTTACGGTCAATGAATTTCCCATTAAGGTGTATCATTTTTTATTTTATTTTTGCAGAAGAAACGGTCCCGTAAGCGTTATGTTGGTAAGTCAATGCCCTTCAACAGCGATATTTTACAAATTTGAAAAAAAAATGTTACTTTAAAATACAGTTGTACAGTGTTGTGCATCAGAATCGGTTCGAGTTTTTATCAGAACAAGTAAAAACAACCTACTGACAGTTATAACTATACTAACACTCTATCCAATCATGGCATTGATAGAGAATTAACACATTGTAAAAACAATTAACATCTTACTAGAATATATAGAACTGTCTATTATAACTGGCTATATAAGTCGATGCCTATTTATATTTTCCTTTTGTTTTCTTCGTTGTTTTGCATAAAAACTAAAACAATGTCGACATATCAAACTAAGCATACGCGTTGATAAATCATTATAGTTCATAATAATGCATTTGCCATGTGACGGAAAAAGTAAGTACTGTTGGCCAGGCATGGGTCTTATTCTTCTACGATAATTTCATAAGATTCCACAAAACCTATATAACTGGACTTCTGCAGTCAAAATGTAACCGTCAGCATAGAAATTAATGATATTGAGCTAATGGATTTAATTGAGTTATACATATTGCAGGCAAGACAAAGGAATTACCGGACAGAAAACTGTCGTTCAAAGAGATTGGTAGAGTCTCTAGATACATCGCCAGTACATACCAGACGTTCTTTGCCCAACTGGACTGTCCGGTAGATATAGTGGAGCAGGAGATGGAAGAGCACCGCCACCTCGCCTTTAGATCTCGCATTGCAAAGATCTTCATTCACCTTCTCAAAACGAATGCGGATTTTGGATACCGGGCTGTAGCAGATGCAATGTCACGACATGGAATGGACCCTTCCATGCTCATGGACATTCTGGACTCCAACAGGAGTATAATGTTTCAAGGTACTAAACAAAGCTTGCAGTAGCCTTCTCTTTCTCGATCGATCGATCGATCGATGTGGTATGAGAGTTCTTAGCATCTGTGCTTCTCTCATATGATCCTCCTTTATCGTGTTATGTCGTATGATAAGTCCATTTTGATCTTTCTTCCTCCCTTTTTACTCCCTAACTATTTAAATATTTGAGATGCATTTCTTCGTCGGCTGTGTGTATGTTTGTCAGTGTCTTTCGATAAATGATCATTATTTTATGGTTTGTTTGTAATTGTTTTCGTTCTTTACAGACGAGACATTGTCGGAGAGATGGTTAAAGACGAAATTGTCTGTCAATGATGCTCCAGTCATTGCTGGCCATGTTGATGTCAAAGCATACTTCAGCCTATTCCTTGAGCTTGGATTACCGCCCACAACAGTGGATGAGTTTGACGACAACTACAGAAACAGGAAAACTCGAGTGAAGATCACTGCTTTGCTAAAAGCGTTAATTAAGGAGACCAAGCCGCGCCCAACTGTGAATGCACTTCTCCTGGCGATGCGGGAATGCGACATGGACACCGAATCTGTCATTAGAGCACTGAAACCCTCTTAGGTACTGTTTTAACACTTCCAAGTGAAACGGAATGTTTAAAGCGTCATGCTGTCTGTTTATTTCAGAGTCATATTGATGTTTTGTTAACTGCATGCATATATTTGTTTTCCAGATCAGATGCCACAGTATTATCCAATGACGCTAGATAAGATGTAAACGCCTATTTATCTAGGGCAGATTGATCAACATATGCCAAACATGTGTACACCGATTACTCCTCCCCCCCCCCCCCCCCCCCCCCTTTGTTCCTAGAGAGGAAATTGTGTTCTTACTAAATCAGCTACAAATGTCGTCCTTACTTACAATGAAAAAATTGTATATTAGTATAATCCTGGTTAGTATTCAATATTATATAATACTTCATACAACATTCTCATTTTTGTTTTGTTTATTGTTTCTTGCGGTTTCTGACGTTGTATTAAAGCAATACTCCATAAATTTAGTTTAGTTTATATTTTATTTCTATAAACTATATTTCAATAATGTGATACTGTACATTGAATAGGAATTAAACATAATTGTCGTGAAAACATTTGTTATAATTTTCAATATTGTTTCTGTTTTAGGTTAGATACTACAATGTGTTTAATACCTTGAGGCTGGCGTGAGTTTCAGTAAATAATCCGTGTTCTACAGAGATGGTTGCCAAACTGGTCATTTATAAGTATTCCCACTCCATGGTAGGTTCTTGGAGATTAAGGACCAGAGACGCTAAACAGGGTAGTACTCTAAGAAGATCGATTATTTAATTATCACATCATAGTGAAAATATAATTTCTATAATGTGACAAAAGGCAATCGGTTTTTAAAAGACAAAAAAAAGAGAGAAAGAGAACCTAACTGTTTTACATGCATAAATCAGCGGTACATATGATTTCCTTACTTGTGTAGATTGTTAAAATGTTTTTAACAGTTTTATGCCTGACTGAAATCATTGAATGTAGTTAAGAAAGTGAAGTCGGTAAAACAGATGTCACGTAATCGTTTCATTTTATATCATGAATATGTAAATATAGGCTATTTATTTAGGATGTTACAAGCTAAATAACTAGAATGTTTACAGTGTTATAACATAGATTTAAATACAGGCTTAATAACTAGGATTGTTGTTGTGTTATAACAGATATGTATTACAGACTGCATTACCAATATATTGTATTGTGTTATAACAGAGATGTAAATACAGGCTACATAGCTAGAATGTTTTCTTTGTTATACCAGATATGTTAATACATGCTTCATAACTAGGATGTTTATGTTTTAACGGGAATGTTATACACGCTACATAACTAGGATGTTCTTTGTGTTAGTACAGGGACGTAGATACAGACTACATAACTAGGATAATAACTGTGTTATTACAGAGACGTAGATACAGACTACATATCAAGGACGTTAACTATGTTATTACAGGGACCTGGATACAGACTACTTAAGTGTGATGTTAACTGTGTTATTAAAGGGACGTAGATACAGACTACATAACTAGGATGTTAACTGTGTCATAACAGGGGCGAAAATACTGACTACATAACTTGTGTTATTACAGGGACGTAGATATAGACTACATAACTAGGATGATAACTGTGTTATTACAGAGACGTAGATACAGTCTACATAACTAGGATGTTCACTGTGTTATTACAGCGACGTAGATACAGACTTCATACCAAGGACGTTACCTGTGTTATTACAGGGACCTAGATACAGACTACTTAATTAAGATATTAACTGTGTTATTACAGGGACGTAGATACAGACTACATACCTAGGATGTTTACTGTGTTTTTACAGGGAAGTAAATACAGACTACATAACTAGGATGTTTACTGTGTTATTACAGAGACGTAGATACAGACTACATATCAGGGACGTTAACTGTGTTATTACAGGGACCTGGATACAGACTACTTAAGTGTGATGTTAACTGTGTTATTAAAGGGACGTAGATACAGACTACATAACTAGGATGTTAACTGTGTCATAACAGGGGCGAAAATACTGACTACATAACTTGTGTTATTACAGGGACGTAGATATAGACTACATAACTAGGATGATAACTGTGTTATTACAGAGACGTAGATACAGTCTACATAACTAGGATGTTCACTGTGTTATTACAGCGACGTAGATACAGACTTCATACCAAGGACGCTACCTGTGTTATTACAGGGACCTAGATACAGACTACTTAATTAAGATGTTAACTGTGTTATTACAGGGACGTAGATACCGACTACATAACTAGGATGTTGACTGTGTTTTTACAGGGAAATAAATACAGACTACATAACTAGGATGTTTACTGTGTAGTTATAGGGACGTGTATACCGACTACATACCTAGGATGTTTACTGTGCTTTTACAGGGAAGTAAATACAGACTACATAACTAGGATGTTTACTGTGTAGTTATAGGGACGTGTATACAGACTGCGTAACTATGATGTTTCCTGTGTTACCAAGGGACGTAGAAACAGACTACATACTCAGGACGTTAACTGTAATATTACAAGGACCTAGATGCAGACAACATAACTAGGATGTTTTCTGTGTTTTTACAGGGAAGTAAATACAAACTACATAACTTGGATGTTTACTGTGTAGTTACAGGGACGTAGATACAGACTACATACCTAGGATGTTTACTGTGTGTTTACAGGGAAGTAAATACAGACTACATAACTAGGATGTTTACTGTGTTATTACAGAGACGTAGATACAGACTACATATCAGGGACGTTAACTGTGTTATTACAGGGACCTGGATACAGACTACTTAAGTGTGATGTTAACTGTGTTATTAAAGGGACGTAGATACAGACTACATAACTAGGATGTTAACTGTGTCATAACAGGGGCGAAAATACTGACTACATAACTTGTGTTATTACAGGGACGTAGATATAAAGTACATAACTAGGATGATAACTGTGTTATTACAGAGACGTAGATACAGTCTACATAACTAGGATGTTCACTGTGTTATTACAGCGACGTAGATACAGACTTCATACCAAGGACGTTACCTGTGTTATTACAGGGACCTAGATACAGACTACTTAATTAAGATGTTAACTGTGTTATTACAGGGACGTAGTAACAGACTACATAACTAGGATGTTGACTGTGTTTTTACAGGGAAATAAATACAGACTACATAACTAGGATGTTTACTGTGTAGTTATAGGGACGTGTATACCGACTACATACCTAGGATGTTTACTGTGCTTTTACAGGGAAGTAAATACAGACTACATAACTAGGATGTTTACTGTGTAGTTATAGGGACGTGTATCCAGACTGCGTAACTATGATGTTTCCTGTGTTACCAAGGGACGTAGAAACAGACTACATACTCAGGACGTTAACTGTATTATTACAAGGACCTAGATACAGACAACATAACTAGGATGTTTTCTTTGTTTTTACAGGGAAGTAAATACAAACTACATAACTTGGATGTTTACTGTGTAGTTACAGGGACGTAGATACAGACTACATACCTAGGATGTTTACTGTGTGTTTACAGGGACGTAGAAACAGACTACATAACTAGGATGTTTACTGTGTAGTTACAGGGACGTATATACAGACTACATAACTAGGATGTTTACTGTGGTATTACAGGAAAGTAAATACCGACTACATAACTAGGATGTTTACTGTGTAGTTACAGGGACGTAGATACAGACTACATACCTAGGATGTTTACTGTGTTTTTACAGGGAAGTAAATACAGACTGCATAACTAGGATGTTTACTGTGTAGTTACACGGACGTAGATACAGACTACATAACTAGGATGTTTACTGTGGTATTACAGGAAAGTAAATACCGACTACATAACTAGGATGTTTACTGTGTAGTTACAGGGACGTAGATACAGACTGCATACCTAGGATGTTTATTGTGTTTTTACCGGGAAGTAGATACAGACTACATACCTAGGGTGTTTACTGGGCTTTTACAGGGATGTAGATACAGGCTACATAACTAGGATGTTTACTGTGGTATTACAGAAAGTAAATACCGACTACATAACTAGGATGTTTACTGTGTAGTTACAGGCACGTAGATACAGACTGCATACCTAGGATGTTTATTGTGTTTTTACTGGGAAGTAGATACAGACTACATACCTAGGTTGTTTACTGTGTTTTTACAGGGAAGTAAATACAGACTACATTACTAGGATGTTTACTGTGTAGTTACAGGGACGTAGGTACAGACTACATTACTAGGATGTTTACTGTGTAGTTACAGGCACGTAGATACAGACTGCATACCTAGGATGTTTATTGTGTTTTTACAGGGAAGTAGATACAGACTACATACCTAGGGTGTTTACTGGGGTTTTACAGGGATGTAGATACAGGCTACATAACTAGGATGTTTACTGTGTAGTTACAGGGACGTAGATACAGACTACATACCTAGGATGTTTATTGTGTTTTTACAGGGAAGTAGATACAGACTACATAACTAGGATGTTTACTGTGTAGTTACACGGACGTAGATACAGACTACATACCTAGGTTGTTTACTGTGTTTTTACAGGGAAGTAAATACAGACTACATTACTAGGATGTTTACTGTGTAGTTACAGGGACGTAGATACAGACTAAATAACTAAGATGTGTACTGTGTTTTTACAGGGATGTATATACCGACTACATAGGTGGGTGTGGTGGATATAATTATGCTTGTTGTTATTACAGGATCGTAGATACATACTATATAACTTATCCGTGGTATCATATTCCTACGCTACTACATTGTACTTGTACCAGAAATTGATGAAACTTCATTAACTGCATTTGCTGCTGATAAGTTTTAGTGTTCTTGCTTTTATATTTTTTATTTTGTTTCGTTTTGACATTAGTATTATTTTTGCACTAAAACTGTTCATTATCAAAAATGAAACAGCTTTCCACTGCGCGGAATGACAAGACAAGGATCGAAGTGCCTCGGTTTTGACTTTCATATATTTAGCTGATAACACATAATTGTTTTTGAATCTTTATTTTTCAAATAATGAATGTTGTGTGATACATATAATCTTACATTCGTGTCCATGTCATATTGAATTTGACTCGTCAAATTATATGATATAGCACTCGCCTAAAGGCTTGTCTCATCTCAAATTATTGAACCCGTTTAATAAATGTAATATGACAAAAACATTCATATAATATCCTCTATGTATCCAAAGAACATTTTCTTCCTCTGATAAAATTATTTTCGGTAGATAATAGAAAGAAAAATCTGTTTAAATGGTAACCAGAACAGTTCAAAACACTCATGAAAAACTAACTTATGTTTTTGACGAAAACCTTTTCTTTTTCTTGTTCTGATATCACACCTTTTTCTTTAAAAAAAATCCGGAATAAAGGCACAACACTTGATTGTTAATTTCACTGTCTGTTTTTTCGCCAATTTGTATAGCCGTATGAGATTTTACTGGATAGTTAGTATGGCGATTATGACAGCCAAACAAAGTATGTATTTTACTTACAGTTTCGTTTTTTCATCAATTATTTATCTTTTTAATGGTTATAAAGAGCCTAACGAGAACTGCTCTCATCTACAAAGTACTGCTTTATATTCTGCACTGAGTGATAACCATAGCGATCGCAGGTGTATTGTGTGCAAAAGATCATGTACAGCAACATACCTGTCCAATGCGACCACTGTTCATTCTGATACCTTGTCGTATTGTTTTACATTCATTTCTATAGAATAGCCCAATGCGATCTGTAATTAATCATGTTTTATCTCAAACCAAGGGTATTGGGTTATATATAGTTCACCGTATACATGCATTAACACAACTTTTTTTGTAATTCTACTGTCTCAGTTGTAAACGCTCAGTATAAAATGTTATTCTGTATCAGATGTAAAAGTTTTTATTTATATAATAATTTGTATAAGTTGTAACAGTTCGGATTTATATACTATTCTGTAAAAGTTATTACAGTTTAGATTTATGTATCATTATGAATATTTAACTGTATAAACTGTAACAGTTCAGATTAATGTAGTATCATGTATACGTTGCAGCACTTCAGATGAAAAAACATATCACAGTGGAAGTTTTACATGTAACAGTACAGATTAAAACATTATTCTGTATTAACTTTAGCAGTTCAGATCAAGATACTACTTTGTAAATGTCAACAGTACTGAATAAAGAATTACTCGGTCGATTCAAAATATTACTCTGTATACTTGTAACAGTTTCGGATAAACAAATGACTCTGGCAGGTTTTTAATTTTCTGATTAAAATATTATTCTGCGTAAGTTTTAATAGTTCAGATTAACGCATATTTGTATACGTTTCAATAATTCTGATTAAGAATATATTTCTGTATATATTGATATAGATCATATTAATGGATTTTTTATTCAATAGCGAATGCAATTGGATTAATACATTTCTACTGGATTAGTTCAAATATTGCATATTAGCGAGGACTTTATTAACTGAAACAGTCATGACCATTGAGATTTTTTTATCAGTTGTAGCAGTCTCAATTAACGAAATCCCTGTATCTTTTACAACTAGTTTTTGTGTAGAATCATCCTCAATATCCAGGGGCTACACTCCTTTTTATCTTTACACCCCTGGAATATGTCATAGCAGAATCGAACGCTCAATGTACACCACCTTGTGTATGAGACGAGAATGTTAGTTTGATCCTTTGAAGTACATTAAAAGAATTTGCCGGTCGCGTAACGTTACAACAGTATGACTTTAAAGTCGGCTGTCGCTCCTCTGTAATCTTCAAAGACCTACACCAGCCTAGATATAAGTCAGGGCTTTTACCCGACACCAAGCAAATAGCCAGCAGACTGCCTTTTATTTTGCTATGACATATTCCAGGGGTGCAGAGAGCGAACGTGAGCGTAACCCCTGAATATCGGGGATTGTATAGAATGGAACTAAAACATTTGATAATACAAATGAAGAATTTTTATTTTTTTATTTTTCTCCTATTGTTGTAATATGGCTAATCTAGCATTGCTATTGTTATAATGTGTGTTTGTTAATATCATAATATAATAAAAAATAAATTATGGAAATTAATGTTATGATAAATTCAAAATGCTTAATTGTAATAAAGAAAGAGTACTTGATGTGACTTGTTTGTGTTCTATTTCTAGGAACAGATGAATGCAAAGCCTTTTATTATGAACGAGATTTATGTACTCTAAACAGATTATTTACATTTGTGTAAATCTATTTAAAGTAACAATGATGATATAACAATGATTAAATCATGTATTGAAAACATGACTCGAAAACAAATGTGGCTAATTACTAATGTACTAAACAAAAGTAATCACTGAATTTACTGCTTGACATGTTAAGACAATAAAGGCAATACAATAGGGTTTCAAATTTTTTTAAATACATGATTTAACAAGAGGCCAAGAGGGCCTGTATCGCTCAGATATTGCTGGTAGTGTATCATATGGTTAGTCAGAGGTTATATTTATATGCAATTGGACAATATCCTGTCATTCCTACATAAGAAGAGGGATTTTGAAGAATTCGCTATGTTTCCCCGATTAGGCCCCGCCCCTCTGCCCTCAACGGGGTTAGACCCACCATTTGTACAAAATTAAGTTCCCTCCCCATGTGATGCTACTGTTCAAATTTGGTCAAAATACCTTCATCCAAACGGAAGGAGAATGATATTAAAGCTAAATCACTTAATCCCTACAGTAGAGGAAGGATTTTAAAGGTTTTAACTCTATTTCCCCTATAAAGCCCTGCCCCTCTGCCCCCATGTGGGCCATACCCACGATTTATACAAAATTGAGTTCCCATGGCCAAAGGTTGCTTCAGGCTAAATTACGATAAAATCCCTTTATCCCTACGATAGGAGAATGCTTTTAAAGGTTTTAACTCTATTTTCCCTATGGGCCCCGCTCTTCTGCCCCTAGAAGAGATGGTCACACCAACGGTTTATACATATTGAGTCCCCTTGGACCAAGGATGTTCCGGGCTAAATTAGGATAAAATCCCTTAATCCCTACGGTAGAAGAAGGATTTTAAATATGTTTTCCTCTATTTCCCCTATTGGGCCCCGTTCTTTTGCCCCCAGGTGGGCCACATCCATGGTGTATACAGAATTGAGTCCCCTTGGCCCAATAATGCTCCAGGCTAAATGACGATGAAATCCTTTAATCCCTACAGTAGCAGAATGATTTTAAATGTTTTACCTCTATTTTCCCTATTGGACCTTGCTCCTCTGATCCCAAAAGGGCGACACCCATGATTTATACAAATTGAGTCCCGTTGGACCAAGGATGCTCCAGGCTAAATTAGGCTAAAATCAAATAATCCCTACAATAGAAGAAAGATTTTAAAGGTTTTAACTCTATTTTCCCTATACTGCCCTGCCCCATTGCCCAGGTGCGCACCCACGGTTGATACAAAAAAAGAGTCCCCTGAGACCAAGGAGGCTTCAGGCTAAATTAGGAAGATTTTTTTTAATCCCTACAGTAGTAGAAGGATTTTAAATGTTTAACCTCTATGTTCCCTAATTGGCCACGCACATTTGCCCCCAGGTGGGCCACATTCACGATTTCTACAAAATTGAGTTCCCTTGGCCCAAAGAGGATCCAGGCTAAATGACGATAACATCCTTTAGTCCCTACGGTAGAAGAATGATTTTATCGCTTTTACCTCTATTTCCCCTATAAATTCCTGTCCCTCCTCCCCAGAGGCACACCCACCTTTTATACAAAATTGAGTCCCCTTGGACCAATGATGTTCCAGGCTAAATTAGGATAAAATCACTTAATCCCTACAGTAGAAGAAGGAGTTTAAAGGTTTTAACTCTATTTCTCCTATAATGCCATGCCCCTCTGCCCCATGGGGGTCCACACTCACGGTCTATACAAAAAAAAGTCCCCTTGGACCAAGGATGATCCAGGCTAAATTAGGATGAAATCCTGTAATCCCTACAGTAGAAGAAGGATTTAAAATGTGTTACCTCTATTTTCCCTATTGGGCCCCGCTCTTGTGCCCCCTTGTAGGCCACATCAATGGTATATACAGAATTGAGTCCCATTGGCCCAAGGATGATCCAGGCTAATTGACGATAAAATCCTTTAATCCCTACAGTAGCAGAAACATTTCAAATATTTTACCTTTATTTTCCCTATTGGGCCCCGCTCCTCTGACTCCAAGAGCGCCACACCCACGGTTTATACACACTTGAGTCTCCTTGGACCAAGGATGCCCCAGGCTAAGGTACGATAAATTCCCTTAATCTCTATGGTAGAAAAAGGATTTTAAAGATTGTACCTCTATTTCCCCTATTAGGCCCCGCTCTTTTGCCCCCAGGTAGGCCACATCCATGGTGTATACAGAATTGAGTCCCCTTGGCCCAAGGATGATCCAGGCTAAATGACAATGAAATCCTTTAATACCTACAGTAGCAGAAATATTTTAAATATGTTACCTCTTTTTCCCTATTGGGCCCTGCTCCTTTGCCCCTAGGTGGGCCACGTTCACGATTTCTACAAAATTGAGTTCCCTTGGCCCAAAGGACGATCCAGGCTAAATTACGATAAAATCCTTTAGTCCCTACGGTAAAATAATGATTTTAAAGGTTCTACCTCTATTTCCCGTATAAGGCCCTGTCCCTCCTCCCCAGAGGCACACCCACCTTTTATACAAAATTGAGTCCCTTTTGCCCAAGGATATTCCAGGCTAAATTATGATAAAATCACTTAATCCCTACAGTAGAAGAAGGATGTTAAAGGTTCTACTTCTATTTCTAGTCTATTTACAGGCTAAATTACGATAAATTCTTTTAATCCCTATAGTAGTAGAAGGATTTGAAATGTTCAACCTCTATTTTCCCTATTTGGCCCCACTCCTCTGACCACAAGGGGGCCACACACATGGTTTATACAATATCGAGTCCCTTTGGACCAAGGATGTTCCAGGCTAAATTATGATAAAATCACTTAATCCCTAGAGTAGAAGAAGGATTTTAAAGGTTTTAACTATATTTCCCCTATAATGCCCTGCCCCTCTACCCCAGGGGCGCACCCACGGTTTATACAAAAAAAATAGTCCCCTTGGCCCAAGGAGGCTCCAGGCTAAATTGCGATATATCCCTTAATCCCTACAGTAAAAGAAGGATTTATAAGGTTTTATCTCAATTTTCCCTATAGGGACCCGCTTCTCTGTCCCAAGCGGGGCCACACCCACGGTTTATACAAAAATAAGTCCCCTTAGACCAAGGATGATCCAGGCTAATATAGGATGAAATCCTTTAATCCCTACAGTAGAAGAAGGATTTTAAATGTTTTACCTCTATTTTCTCTCTTGGGCCCCGCTCTTCTGACTCCAAGGGGGCACACTCACGGTTTATACAAAATTGAGTCCCCTTGGACCAAGGATGTCCCAGGCTAAATTAGGATAAAATCCCTTAATACCTACGATAAAAAAAGGATTTTAAATGGTTAACCTCTATTTCCCCTATTGGGCCCCGCTCATTTGCCCCCAGGTAGGCCACGTCCACGATTTCTACAAAATTGAGTCCCCTTGGCCCAAGGAGGCTCCATGCTAAATTACGATAAAATCCCTTAATCCATACAGTAGAAGAAGGATATTTAAGTTGTTACCTCAATTTTCCCTATTGGACCTTGCTCCCCTGTCCCAAGGGGGCCACACCAACGGTTTATATAAAATTAAGTCCCCTTGGACCAAGGATGCTCCAGGCTAAATTAGGATAAAATGCTTTAATCCCTACAGTAGAAGAAGGATTTTAAATGTTTTACCTCTATTTTCCCTATTGGGCCCAACTCCTCTGACTCCAAGGGGTCCACACCCACGGTTTATGCAAAATTGAGTCATATTGGACCAATGATGCCCCTGGCTAAATTAGGATAAAATCCCTTAGTACCTACGGTAAAAGAAGGATTTTAAAGCTTTCACCTCTATTTCATCTATTGGACCCCGCTCCTCTGTCCCCAAGGGGGCCACACCCACCATTTAAAAAAATAAGAGCCCCTGGCCCAAGGATGCTCCAGAACAAATAAAGTTAAAATACACTAAGCCGTTCAGGACTAGTAGTGTTTTGAAGGAAAAGTTGACGGACGGACGACGGACGGACAACGGACGCTGCGCCATGGCATAATAAAATCTAGAAATATAAAGGAATAAAGGGAAATTGAAGACATTTTGTTTCTCTTATGATATACGTTATTCGTATACCAACATCGTTAATAGAAGATTTTCATTCATGTTAACGTCACTTGACTATAAATTGAATTTTACATACTTACTGGACCTTTTTCGTTTACAGAAATGGTATATTTAATAGCACATAGCTGTTATCTTTACCTACATTTGTGCTAAAGAAATAAGCGAGAATAAGAAATAAGTAAGTGATTAGTTCTGCATTTCATCATCGCTTTAATTATTAATATGTCTTCGTTCTTATTGCGAAGTAAATACGCTAAACAAAACCTCGTTTATATTACAACATATAAATAAGACTCAACATGTTTACATGTTTTGATCCAATTGTATTTATTTACACATCACAGAACCGGAATATATCATGCCGCCATATTGACTTTCAATTATAAACTGAAACGAGTTATGGAAACGACAGCAAATGTACGCTTCCAAATAAAAAAAAATCTCCATCTATGACACCAGATTTTCAAGTACGTCCACACAATTGGTAGATTATTTCCATTGTAGATGTTACAAATGTAACAATATAAATATTTGACGCTCTAATTTGACGTATGACATAATTAGTTGATTATTTTAATAACAAACTGCAATGACGTTGTAGACCTGTTTGCATAACTCCAACATGTGTCGCAGACAAACTTAATGGTGATACGTTCTTCTCTTTGATATGGTGCAGCTGTACTAGTAAATCTACAATCTATGCAGGCTACTGCTCATCATTTCGTTTATAAATATGAAATAAAATTAAGATATGCTTCTTCCCCATTATTTTGTTATCGGTGAGACCAACAACTACAACAGCAACAGAGGAACAGCTGAAATCATGCGTTGTTTTCCTCACGATATCAAAATATAAACCTAAGCGATCATGTCTAATTTAGTTGTTTTAATTTTAAGAAGAGAAATGCGTTTGGAAATGAATAATCATCTTAAATTAGCGTTGATTAAAGTGCCAGGGAACGTTTTGAAAAGTGTACTTTTTAACAAATTATTGTTTTGATCGCGTAGTCACTCAATCGGAGTAATAGTGCCAAGGGTATGCATTCATATTCATAAACTGTAAACATCAGGTGACGTAATATCCTCACAAATCAATATACGCATAGAAAGAATATAAAAGTTGAATAGTCCTTACTAAATGAAAATGTTAAGAAATGAGCTGTTCGCTAAATTTACATGCGCTTGGTTCCAGTATCACGCAAACAATATAAACTCTCAATATGCAATGTATTAATGGCGGGCTATAGCTAAAAACATCGATTCGGTTCTATCGGTATACAACGTGTTTCCGGAAAAGTTATGAATGTAATTTTACTATGGACAACATACACAGTGAAACCTCTTTATTACGACCATGCATAGGACTGTGCAAACAGTCTTTATTTACAAGTGGTCATGATCAATAAACTATACTAAAAACATATTCACTTGCTGTATATTCATGTGGTCGATATTGGCCAGTAAGAACGACGAGTATACTTTTTTACAAAACGCTGACCTTTGTGGAAAGATAACGTTTGAAGACACGTTGCTGACACATACTGTGAAATCACTCATTTTCTTGGAGTTTTGAACTTCGTTGGTTTCGTGGGTAATGTTCTGCCACGAATTCATAGGTCCACGAAGTCAATGCAAGTATGTAAAGAAGTTCTCCGTTCGAGTGGGTACTCGTTATCCACGATTTCATGGTGTTTAGTCGAGAAACAATGAAATGTGAGCCCCGAGAACATAACTGATTTCACAGTATCTGTATATTTTAAAACCAGCCTCCTTGCTATTGTTTGAGTGGAAAGTTGGTCTTTATCGGCGTTTGGTCTGTATCCATTTTGGAATGGGTGTTTTTCAAAAACAATAACGTCTGCTCGCGCCAGGTGACGTCATGAACCGGCAATCGTATCCACACAAAAGTGATCTGCGTAAGAAAGTAGTCCGTCATAAACAAATCAATATAAAGTTCAAAAAATATGTTTGAGGAAAACAATAGCATGTGCAATATGGTGAAGCCAATGACGATAAAAATATTTGAAATATTTCTTCTAATTAGTTTTAAGGTCAATGGTATTACTCCGCGCAAATATTCCATTTGTTTACGTTTGTCATAGATCGAGGATAAATTATTAAGTCTACAGTAAGAAGTCATTTGGAAAATATGGTGTTAAGTATACCTTTTATGAAAGCAGAAATGTATAAGGTAGTAATATATAGATGATAAACAGATAATCGCACAATGTTTTCAAGGTTTGTCTCTCCAACAATTTTCTCATCGCTTGCATGTGCTAAATATCACAATTTGCAATGGCCCTCGATGTTACCCACTTGTTCGCGATTACAAAAATATTCTCACGACAAACCCTGAAAACATAATGTGATAATCTATATATAATATCCAGGAAACTACTTCGAGCAGTAGTAAATCTGGGTTAATCCATAATATTGAACAATATTGAACAATATGCAAACATCTTATTGCATTATTTTAATTTGAAAAATAATTTGTATCACATCAGCATTTGGAAAGTTATAGAAATGTGCATTGATATGAAATCAATCGCATGGGAAAAGAACTTTTTTTGCCGCCAGGAAAGTATCCAAACAGTGTTCGTTAAAACAAGCATACCAAAATAATGGCATTTGACATTCACAGCAACCGACACGCATTTTCAAAGTGGCGAATTTGATTAATACACTTATTTCTCACATATATGTTGCACAATAAGTGTCGTTGTGAGCACTTACACAGTCAAGAGACATCGGAATAAAAATAAGAATTTGATTCAATATTACAAAATTATAATAAAATTGAATATTTCAATTCCTGCGCAAATAACATTTAACTTTAAAAGACCAATCATATGAGCGTAACGAGAATCTATCAATCTTGTGATTTATCAACATCAAGGTCAGTAATTGGTATATACAAAAAAAAGGTCAAGGTCGAACATTATTTTCAAAGGCTATTGTCAATGTCGAAATAAAATAGGTCAACGATACATGCGGATATATTTACAATGTTCAATTTCAAGCATCAATGCATTCACAATATTAAAGTAAAATATTATTATATCTACGAAGGTCAAGGTCAAACATCGGTATAAACACAATTGTCAGGATCAAATTTAAGTATGAGGCACATAAAAAAATTTCTTCATTTCATTACAGCACATTATAAACATGGTTCTTGAACGCTATCGGAAATGACGTCACATCTATATACATTTTCTGTAACATTCTGTCCCACTTTTTGGGAGAAGCACATAACTATTGTTATCTATAGCGGTACATTCAAAATTAGAAGGATAACCTAGAACTCTATAAATAATAGCTATGTGGAACAATGCAACTGTGCCAGCAAATCAAAAATACAGATCATCACATACACATGTGTAGCTTTTTCGACTGTACATGACAAGACAAATGTCTGAAAATAATTGTATCAAATTATCAATTGCAAATAGTTCTATTTTTTTTACAAATAAAACACCGTGCCAAGTTGAATGAACTCCGGCTCGACTCATACGCAATGCCACACTTTGCATCGAAAGAGCCTCTGCTACACAATTGGTGAACTTGACAATCCTTGTTTCAAGCACTTGGTGTCGCTTGCGAAGAGGATATCCGAACCTGAGTTTAAAATAATGGAGTGCTGTATTAGAAAAAGGATGGAGGAATGTAGCGGAACTTGACTGGTTCGATCGTCGGCGACCAGGTAATTATAATAATGGAGCGTCTGTCTGGAGGTCCGTGGATCCCGGGTTCGAATTTCGGTCTGGCCTTGTATTTCTTCTTCTCCTATGACGTTACATATATCTGATGATTTTGTTTAAATTTCATATACTTTTACAGTACTGAGTGAGAGTGTTGTACAATTCTGGATACATGTAACTCATGGTCACATGCTTAGGGTAAAACCTTTGTATCTGAATTGAAATTTCGTATGCCCCTACATGTATATGTCAACGCCCTCTAACTAGACACTGGATATCGGCTACACCAGAACTAACTTTCGCTCGTCTGTATCTTTCGCCACTTGGTAGTGTAAATGGCGAGTCAAAGGGACATATTGCGGCAATGGAATCTTTAATCTGCTAAGAGAATCATTGTTTGTGCTTCACCTATTGATTGATACAAACATGACAAATGTTCTATATTTGTTTAGAGGTTCCAGAGCCGGTAATGTTCGTTATTACGAGAAAACCTAAATAACGACAGTATGATATATCTTGATCATTATTTTACTGTTAATATATGTTATGTGGGTCCATGTGTCACCAAGAAAGGGAGCTTGTATGCTTTATATAGGCTTGAAACCTGGCGTCCAAATATTTCGACATTGCAAGGTATAATGCCATCAAATCTGTTGAAATTAGAAATTAACAAAATGAAGAAAAACACTAAAACTTACATAACCAATCAAAGTTCTCCAAGATGTATCTGCTCTGACATCATATTTTAAATCAGATTTTGAAATCGTCTGTTCATACATTGTTTGAAAAAAGTTTACAGGGCACGCAAACACTAGATATTTGATTTATTTAAAGAACATTAGTCACCGGTACCCCGAATTATGTTGATATGATATTTTAAATTTTGATTTTAATGTTGTTACGCACTACAATCTTACTTCCGGTGCGGGTATTACGGGACGACTGTGATTATGTATTTCCAGCGAATATTGCGTAACTGAAATGACGCAGGTATGTATTCATAGATAAAGTACTAGGAAGAAATATGCGATAAATGCAGTTTAGAAGTGGTTTATATCACCCTATACTGAAAGAGAAATATCCAGTAACTGATATTCTGTAAACAAAACCAATGATCAATCATCTCGTACCCCAATGCTAGTCTCGTTCAACTAGACTCTTGCTATTAGCTACGCATTGATCAAGCGTCTGGTTGAACGAGACAAATCCCTGTGCCTGAGCATATCTGTCTACGTCCTGTATGTATGCTGTACTGTATCATTGAAGATAACTCCTACAAGTTATTAAACCTTTTGTTGTGTCGACTGCAGATTTAGTCTAAATAATAAAACTGTTCTACAAGCAGGGTAGCATAGACATTCAAAACATTCACTTACCTAAACTTCATTGAATTATTTCTTTATTAACAACTCTTTTCTATTAAATCAAAAATCTTCGTTTCTTAACAATTTCAGAATAACATTTTTGATGTTTTGCATGTTTTACCAATAAAAGCCAGATCACTTTTAGTGAATAAAAATAGGGTTACTTGTGTCACAGAATGGAAATCTTTTGCAAGAGAGCATCAAAATGAAAGCAAAAACAAACATATATCCTTAATATAGTTTGACAGCTTTTCAGAATCGAAACGAAGTGCAGAACTAATTGTTTGTACTAGCCTTAACTTTTCTGTTAACTTACACAATGAAATCCAACACAAATACAATCACACTTGAAAGGGGAAAAAAACACATCCATAAAGCTTTAAACCTCTCAGCAATCCAGACAGGTTATATAAGACCATGTTACCTGCAAAACGCAGACAAGCAATATGTCTCTATGATACTGTACCTCATTTAGTAGTACCGCTTTATAACAAAACTTTGTTGAAAATAGTTTTCGTTTGTTCGAAAAACCAAATGGCAAACTTAGCACTATGTACACGTGTTTTCACTGTAAAAAGGTGAAAGGTTCAATGCCTATTTTCTCGAGTCATACCGTTTATTTTTAAGATAAAAAAGCAACTAGCTGCGTCCCAGAACCTGTCTTGGGCTTTATATTGACTGTTTACATCATTCCACATTGGCTTCCAGAAACGTATATCTACTGCTTAAAAAGTATATTTACTGTCAATAATTTGACAATCACAACACAGTAGAATAAATTATACACAACACACACGATATAGTGAAATATACCATTTGTAAATATAAATTTACCCGAGATGGTCACACCAACACTGACCACACGTCCAGACTCGTTCACTTTGTAAACATCTTCTTTCATTAAAGAATGACGTCACACAATCGCCGTTACAACGCAATCTTCAAACAATGTAAACTATTTCATAAAACAGTAGTTTTTGACAATTATTGAACACAAATTTCATTGAACACTTAGCATGAGTATATATTTCAAAATAGAAACATGGGTACGTCTTGTTGGCCTAATGACGTCATTACTATGATAATTTCACATTTGAAAATGTGTACCAATTTACATATTTGTGATATTGACAATGTATGTCTATTTTGTAACAACGTCATCAGTTAGTGTTTACCGGGAGAAGGTCGCATATCTAGGATACAAACGGTTGATATGGTTGTAATGAGTAAAAATAGAACGAAGAACATCCGGTCAAAAACAAAGGCGACGTCTCTCCATTCCTTGTATACCTCTTCTTCGTAAAGCTCCTCCAGATGGCGCGTCTGTGGCAAATCAATCAAATCCTTAATGGCGTCCTCGCGCTGGAAATAACTTTCCCTATAAATATTGTTTTCAACTGTTGACATGCTATTTTCGATGTCAAAGTGATCTCTCAAGTTCGCATTCATTCAAAAAATTTCCGGATCTTCCGTTGCGACTCGAATTTTCTTGTTTTTATTTCTTTTCCGGTTCCAGTAGTCTAGTATTCTATCTTTTGTGCCAAAAAGGCGTATATTTACACATAAACATTTAGCAATGAACGTCAGTACGACTACACGTAGCCATGTTGGGACTCGTTTTGGTTTCCCGCGCTGGTGGTGTATGCTTAATATCCACACTGACGTCAGGACTGACATACAACTCATGGACAAAACGACCATCAGATATATACCTGTGATAAATAGAGAAAGCAGACGTTAGGACAGACGTATGTATCACTTTATGTCAATGAAATGTACAATGTAAAGGTATAAAAAGACAAAGTGTGGACGAAACTGTAGTCCAATTCGGAATCGATGAAGCTAGAACATTTATTTCGTATGTTTACTGATCTGTAAACAAATTACCCTGTACGATAATAAGTGTTTGATATCCCCCATGATATTATTCAACCCTTATTGCTGATGTAGGACATCGTTTTGTTCTGAAATCATGGGGACGGGTGACATCTTTACTTAAATTAGTGATGGTACTTGACACTACCTAGCATAGTCCGGACGTAGCACAACAGGTTGCAATTCCTTTAAAACCCATTCAAGCGGGTGTTTCGGCCATGTTGATGTGTTAATATCCTTAAATTATCTAAGCTGTCAATAGGACGTTAAACAAAATAAAACCAAACCAATCCATGCATGTATCCTATTCTCTATATTTGTTTTCTACGAGCTACATCGCTTCAATTGTGTGAGCGTGAGATGATGATGTTGAGTAAACTTCAAGAATTATCTCCCTTCAATCATGAGCCGGCTGTGACCAAGTTTCTGTATACATGTAACTACATGATCTGATGAAATGTATTATTTATGCAACCTATGACGACTTTACTGTTTGTAGATATTATAAAGACATTTCATTGATACACACTCGAATACTTTCTGGTTTGGACCTATTGTGAACAAAACGGTTTTAAAATGGCATGTTTGAATTATCACGATAAACATCCACATTTTGATTTGCTGTCGACGAGAAGGAATGAGCAAAAAGAAACAAATCCATGTCCTTTTCGAAATGAAAGGTGAATATGTTCAGGGTGAATATGTAATGTCAACCTTGTAAAATACTAGCCGTTTTCTCGGCCAACTCGGCTAAGGAAAAATCCATTTTCCTCATTCTAGAGCGTAGAGCAAGTAAACAAGACCGAGGTCGCAGAATACCATGAACTCTGTTACAGAAACATTGCATATACATCGATCAGAAGAATGGAGACAAAACAACTGCGAAGTGAATTAAATGAGTCCTCATCGTTTGCCTGCAAACTTGTGCTTGTTACTTGATATGATTTATTCCTAATTGAACTTTCCTGTTTTTGCAGCAGGGGCAGTAGTAGCTGAAACATCGAATAACGTTAGTTTCCTAGGTTAATAAACAGCCAATATTGCAGATATAACTCCAAACAAATTATTGGTTCAAGTAAGGAAGGATCTCAAATTGTATAGACCTAGGAAAAACGATACATACCGAGTACTGGTCCGGTTATTTTGTTTCACATAAATAATGTATTTCGATATCAATATTGGGTTCATGTTGACAATATAAGTGTTTACTTAGAAACGCCTGAAATTCGTTTTGGTTTAAGTTGAACGTTTATTTGATTTAACATATTTTAATATGGAGACACAATCTAACAACAACAAAAAACCATTTATCGGAATTTCTATGTCGTAATGACAGGGTATATGTACGGAAAGCATTCCGTAATTTTGTATGTTTTACATGTATGTTATCCTTCATTATAATCAGACATTTAAATTAGATATTTTTTTCTTAAAAAATATAATTTACGTATCCAGAACAAATATTGGACAAATTGTGTATAGCGAAATGAATCATGATAAAACTTTTAAGTATATCCGGAAACGGATTCTGACAAATATTTTATCCTTCAGGAAGATTTGGTAAGTTACTTAAAATATATATAAGTAGGGGGAAAGTGATGGGAAAACTGTCCCACCGGCCCCGCAGTTCCCGCCACTCAACCCCTTAACCGCGGAAAAATACCCCCCCCCCCAAAAAAAAAAAAAAAAAAAAAAAAANCGAGGGAAGTTGTATAAACCCACTAAATCAGCTTATAAATTGAAACATTTCACTAAACACGAGACCGAAAACTATCGCCATTTTTTACCTAAGACGAAAAAACAATAAACCTAGCACAAGCACACCGACCATCAAATACAATAAAAATTATCAATCGTACCATTATATCAAAACCCAAAACGTACGACAACGTTCCAGGTGGCGATTTAAATGTTCGGGTAAGATAATTAATAAATGTCCAGTTTATTTCTCTGGAACCCGTGACGTCTCCCTGCCGGTTGAAAACCGCGACAAATAAAAAAAAGCGTGCTTAACTTTTCCCGAACTATTTGAAGACCCTAATTAAAGATAAGAGGATTATTTAATGTCCAGCTTATTTCTGCATAGATATCAGAGGATTATCAAATGTCGCTAGTCATGGTCCCAACTTCAAGGTCGTTTGCGAATTCAGTCGCTCATGAATCATTATCACATGCGTACACACAAACCTATCTGTAAGAAACAATCATTTCAAAGTAACCCCCTAAAAAACAAAATCATTCTCCAATACTTACAAACCTATTTGTAAGAAACAATCATTTTAAAGGAATCACATACAAATATACGCAATCTCCCATACTTACCCACAAACCTATTCGTAACAAACAATCATATCAAATTAGACTAAATACGTTCTCCACATGCATGGCATAAATTATAAAAAATAAACACCAGGTATTTAATCTCAAAGTAAACAGAAATAATTTAAACAAACTAACAAAACTGTAATAGAATACTAAAAATACCAAATCGGTCAAATCAAGTAACTCACACGCAGATAACTTTCAATCTATCCTATGGGGAACGGGCGGTCTGCGCACCCTCCTGGAGCGACGTCGTGGAGCACAATAATAAACAGTCTTAAACTTATTAAACGTATTAAAAGTGGATAGAACAAGACATTTGTTCATTTCATTCAAAGTAATATAGATGTCATGGTGGACGATGAAAAAGGACCACGTGTATAAAGCACATGTTTACATTCGTAAGTCCCCGAAGGCATGTCCACTTGGTAGTATGTAGACAGGATTCGTTCGAGCATGATGATGGTTACAGTCTGCATAAATATTATGATACACGGCAAAGTTCTTAAACTCAATTCTACAAACTTTTTAAAAGTTGATGGTCGAGCAAGCGTATGATTTATAGATAGGATTTGTTCATAGTGTGCATGTAAGAAACATTTGATATTTAGATGGTGACGAAAGATCCAAAAATATGATTTGCTCATAGTGCGCATGACGATTGTTACAGTCTCCATAGACATTATGATACACAGTCTTATACTCATTAAACTTAGTAAAAGTTGATAGTCAAGTAAGGCGTTTGTTCATTTCATTCAATAATATAGACGTCATGGTGGACGATGATAACAAAGCACGTGTATAGAGCACATGTTAGCATTCGTTAGTCCCCGATGGCATGTTCACGTGGGGGTTTGCAGACAGGATGCGTTCATAGTGCACATGCCGATGGTTACAGTCTGCATAGATAGTTTGACACACAGCAACAAATTTAAAATATATTTGTCATACTGCTAGTGAAATTATAACTGTTTTCATTGGTAAACAGCTCAGCTGTGATTTACTATACTGGGGTTCAAGTCTACTCCGGTTATATAAAAACGCGTAGCCTGCTAGCCTTGTAATATAAATGCGCGTGCTTAGGGGGACAACTCCCATACACTGAGGCCGAGTGTGTATTGCGGAAGATCCCGAAGTGTTCAGAGTAACTGTCGTCTGTCACAACACAAGAATGGCTGACAGGTTTGCTTCACACACGACGGAGGACATTGTGTCCACAATCCTGAAATCATAGCGACTGACTTGCAGGAGCTGTATTACTCTCTACATATGTTTCGTGTGTACCCCAAGGATTGGCGAACAAGGTACAGTTTGATTTTCGGTTATATTTCTGTTGGCGAGGTTGCGAGAATATGAAATGTATGTTATCACTGTTGGCTTAGTATTGTCAATTTGAATAATTATTTTGTTATTTGAAGTGAGTTATTTCGTTTTATTTTAGAGTTTGCTGTATGACAAATTCGTTATACAGGTTGTGTGCAGGTAACATGGGCTCATGTTACCTGTCTGGATTTCATATTTTCCTCGCCTTCGGCTCGGGGAATAGGAAACCGAGACAGGTAATATGAGCCCATGCTACTTGGACAAAATCTGTACAACCAATAATATATTCAGTTTTAAAAGGCTACAAACATTTGATGGTTCCATGCTAGGCTCGCAGACGAGTAAAACAAGAATGAAATATGGCAAATGTTCTAGGTAGATCTATATATACTATCTATTTCATCTGATTATTTGAAAACACATTATTTATTAAACAGGCCTTTAATTTACATCCGCCTTTTTTTTACTTGGTTGTACTCATTTCCCAATGGGAGCCCGAAAGCTTCTGCTTTGAAATATTATCAATAACTTTGGATACTTCACATCGTGCTCTTCCATTATGTTGCATATTTTATAACCTCACTTACGCAGAGAAGTCAAACTTCAGTCTATGATCACCTGATATATATATATATATATATATATATATATCCGTCCCTTAAGATGGTAAGGGTCCAAATGTTACCAGGGTTTATAGCTTTTCTGGAAAGATAATCGGTTTCTGTACCACACGTCGCATTCGTAATGGACTGTTCCGCCAAAATCCAAGAATGTAAGTGTGTAAGTATTTATACACAATTGAAGACACATTTGAACTCTTCCAATACAAAGGTGGGAACAGTTATATATGAAATTTCAGGGGAGAATAAGTTAAGTGAATAATGAAAAACAAGTATGTCATGCAACTACGTTTTGTCAATGTTCCATACCGCTTTGGATAGGCTTTGTTGGATTTGTGCAGTATTACAAACTGTATACAAATAACATTAATGTTTTTCATACACTCACAAATTAATCTGATTAATAAGATTCCCACTTTAACATTACCAGCTCATCTTGTATTTAGAATTGATATGTATGAATCAAATAAATATGTTGAACTGGTAGTATCTTTTTTTTAAATTTGTGTTCATACCAAATACTCAATTCTGATTTGACCAAAGATTATTTCCATTGCTCTATGAAAGAATAACGATAAGCCATGACCCACCCCTCCCCCTACACAGGAACTACTTTAACTATAATGGCAATTACAAAGGATTCATCCATTTTGCAAAAACAACTGTTCGTACCCCAATGATAATAAATAAATAAACACCAACGCTGAAGTATATTGTACTGTTTTAAATTTCAAAAGTAATCAGATGTAAGCCTAAAACAAGTCTGTACGTAATAGAGTAAATTGACAAAAGCATGAACAAAAGAGGTCGGGAATACATGGGTTGCTCCGGTAAGAATTGCCAATGTTACCTTTTGTGCAGAGTCTACTAAGCAATGGAAGCTGTTATAAACTGTCTGAAACATTGTGGTCATAGTATATAAAAGTGAAATATGATGTTATATTTTAAAAGATTTGTAATATTCATAAGATATGGTGGTATGTTACGGTTCCACTGTATTGTAAACCGTATTTCCAAACGTCCTGAACATTTTTTTTTTAAATCAGTAAACAAACTTCAAAACAATCCAACGTAAAATGTTATACAAATCATTCTGGTCCATCTCAGCTTCGTTTTCCTCAGCCTCGTCCTCGTCCTGCTCGTCTTCGTCGTCCGTCCTCTTCGTTCTCTTTGTCGTCGTCCTACTCCTCGTCGTCGTCATCCACGTCCTAGTCGTCCTCTTCGTCTAGGTCCTACTTCTCTTCGCCCCTCCCCCTCGCTCCTCCTCGTAATACTTATGACGTCAACAGTCGTATCAAGACGTCCATAGATATATGGATGTCATTTGTAAATAGTGCCAATGCCAGACGATGGTAATTATCAATTAGTTAATAACATCTCATTAAAAAATGTTTTTATAGATGTTTTGAAAACGGTTTATCTTATGATCTGACTAATGGACGTAGTGATATCACCCGTGTCGTTTTAAGCGAACGCGTACTAATGGTACTATGAAACCAGAAAACTACAGAGTACCTTTGAAGGACTGAATTTGTTTTTGTGGAGGTTTATTGGGTATACACCTCAACAGGTCTTGAGCCAAATATTGTGAACTGCGAAGTAGTTCATATGGTATTTGTTTCAAGACCAAATGAGGCGTATACCTCATGAACCTCAACAAAACAGGATTCTGTCTTCATATTAACATTCAATGCAATATTGATATAATTGGATAATTTATAAAATATCGGTATTGTGCAAGTCTGACACCAAGGAAGGTACCGTCATCACTCACTGTGCGACGTTGTCATGGTTAGATGAATAACTTGTTTGCATTGATAACAACGAGAAAACTAATTAAAATGTAATCTAGTTTTTTTTATTCAATTGACAACATTTGGCAAAAACAAACAACAACAAAAAACCAGCAAATTGAATTAAATCTATTAACAGAGCTACTTTCCGCACTCCCTGGAATAAACTAGTCATACTGAAATGATCATTGAAAACTTACCTTTAAAATGTTCAGTAGGTCAATTTAGTCTAAGTTCAGTAGAAATACAAATATCTGTACATGAGGTATGAATGTCGGATGCTGACTGAGCGAGTTAGTCTTGCCAGGCTATACACAAATTTACAGTTGTGGGATCGCACACCGTTACACGATGTGCGGTGTGCGCACGATGTGTGCACGGTGTGTGAGCGGTGTGTGCACGATGGGCGAATAATAAAAAGCTGGACGATCATTGCTTGAGCACATATGTGCGCACGATGGACGGACGTTGTGCGATAACAATCGTGGTTGGTGTAAATTGAGGAACGCCTTAACAATTTATACGGTTTCGTGTTTAAACAAATAAACTTGAAGTTTACGTATGTTTCTATATTCTAGCAACATCTATAAACTTATCTTTTTGTCTATACATTCTTATATTTAGAAATTGTGTTTTCTGTGTTTTTAAACAAACTTAATCGACACATGTAAAATTACAACACAATCCCGTTTACAGGTAAACATAACCACTTTGTACATGTACCTGGACTGTAGTTTTCTCCCCGCCTTGGGCACTTACGTAACTCGTCGGCTAAGGCCGGGGTTGTGAAAATCCAGGTGAAGGGGAGCTATAGGCAAACGAATGCAAATAACAAATACTATTCATTACGTTCAAACGGTATCGCATATCAGCTCTGTGTGTCAGGCACTGGTCAGGTAAAACTCCGGACACTCATACAATTGTTATTTACCTGTTCTGTTACCTTGGAGCCAAACCCATTCTTGTCAACTTAACGGTCGCTGTAATACTGTGTAACACGCATTGTGAAATTGTATTATCTTGATTATAATGATGAGAAATTACAGATATATACACAGTGTACATTATCGCATGCTAGCCCTCCGTAATTTTTGTCATTTCGTAATTTTGATCTACAAATGATACCAAATCGTACAGTTGTGCGGATAGAATCGCACAAGGGGGCGAACGATTGCTAAATCGCACAGTTGTGCGCACCATGTGTAGACGATGTGCGGACGGTGTGTGAACGATGTATGCACGGTGTGCGCACGCTATATTTGGTGCGTTGTGCGGTCCCACAACTGTAACAATCTAAACAGCAGTCTGCCCATTGAACCTTGTTTTAGGAACACACAACTAAAACCAATTCAACGCCCTACAGCGACTCCATTTTGATAATGAGTACATATACATATTTAATATGTTCTGGGAATTGTTTAAAAAGTGGTTTCAGGATTATTTTAACCGATGTTTTAACTCTTGTGGTTGGATAAGGTATTTTCTCTAGACTCGAAATTTTTAGTGTGATAAGTATTTTCTTTAGCTTAAATGATTTTTTAAGATCATTATGATTTCTGGATCTACAATTTTTACTAGAATTAATTAGTTGTTCATGACTATGCTACTTTCAGAGCATCAACCCGAGTTGCCATTTGACGGTTAGAGTCAAATTCTGACCTGCCGGCACATTAATGTTTAATTTTGTCAAATGCCAAAGACCTCGCGGGAGTCGACAGCTGATGCTTTGCATTATCATAAACATTACGAAACTTATTAAGAGCAGCAGACCTCTTGGTAATGACAATGCAATAATCATAAGAAGCAGGGAAACAAAAACTCCCTGTGGGTCTGTCTAGAATCTTAACAAGATTTAGTTTGCAATATATTCAAGTGGTTTTAGTTTATCTTGTCATCTGCAGCTAGCTCCAGCCTGCGTAACCTGTGTTTGAGTGACACTATCATCGAGGCGTATGGGTAGTGTGACATGTAGTCATGGTATGGCTGTTAGCACTACCGGTGTTTACAGGTAAGAACTACGTATGGAATGAGATTGAACTGTTCCTATGTTTTTATTGCTATCTACATGTTGTACTTCATATTCTGTTTCCATTCATATATACACATTTCGCACATAACATATATGCAATCCCGGTGTTGGATATTTCCCCGTCAAATGCACACCTTAGATATAATTGGTATCATAGACCATTAATAAGCCAGACTTTAAATTGTTTGTTACAGCGGTTGGAGTTGTTTGCGGTGTTGACACTACACAGACAATATGGGACGTTGGCGAAGTCTCAAATACAACGCTTCTACCGAACATTATTTACATCGTTGAATTGGCCGTATTGGCCATAGAGTGTGTGCTGACTGCTATGGCGTACAGCATGTCCATGTCGACGTTCGACGGATTATCACAAAGGTGTTTTATCTACAGTACCAAAACACAGATGGATTTGCTCTACATGTATATAATCAGGCAAGGTAAGAATACGCTGTCTTATCTGCTTGTATTAATGTTGTTTCTATTGTCCATAAAGCAATGATGCATTCATCGGTATTCGGTAGACATCAATAATAGCAGGAACTCAGTCCTTCTTACAACGATATCTCCTCAGTTTTATGGTATCCTGAACTTTGACATGTGTTTCACAATATATGATATACAGTTGTTCACAGCAATAACATTATACTGGTATCGTCATTTGTCCTTCTTTGAAAACATTTGGATTTGTTTGCTCAGTTGGGTACCAAACAAAATAAACTGATCAGTTACAATAAACGTGTTGAGGAAAGGATATCGAAGATTGAGCAAGATTTTAAATTGATTCTTCAACGCAACATTCAATTGATATTTTATCTCTGGAATACATTTTACAGAGCCTTTCTTTCTGATCCGTCATTCTTTCTTAAGAACCATATCATTATATAGGGCCACTGCAAGCATGCTATATCTAGTGGCAATAGTAAGCGTATGCACGCGAGTTAATTTTCCTTGAGTAGCTCTCCGGTTATATACGGTATATTTATGTGTATTCAATTTAGCATCCTCTTATTTTGTCATGGGTAACCTTCATTGAGTAAACTTTGCATTTTCCTTAGATGGTATCAGTCCAAGGTTGGATGACCCCTTCACAAAACGCTCTCGTTGTCGAGCTGGGCTTTGGTATTGATTTATAACAGGGAACTGCAGAATAAAGAGTTTTTCCCAAGGTAGTCTAAATGTATTTGCTGTAGCATTCAATTGCAGTTGAAAAGATATGGACCGACAGTTTAAGAAAACTACAAGAGTTATTGGGATAGGTTTATATCTGAGGTACGGTTGGACATTAGCTTTGAAACATGTGTAGAATATAACTGATTTGTTGGCATTGCAAGCCGTTTCGACCTCCACCAAATGCCAGATTAATAGCTTGACATTGTGATTCCCAGTAGCGTTGTTTTAAGTTTACAGAACGGCGACAGCGTGACTCATCGGATTAATCTCTCTCTGAGTGCAGGCAAAACATTAGATAATTTCACTGATATTTTTCGAATAAACGGTAACCTCTTCTTAATGACGCTGTGAATATATGTAGCGTAATTGTGATAGCGCACTGACGTTGCCCAGGTAACACAGTTTCTAAGACCGTTATTGTAACAATGCAGGTAACATTGTTTGCGACCTGGAATAGCTCCACTGAAATTTTCACAACTCACACCGCTTCTATCAATCATAATTTGAATATTTGATCTTCAGTTTTCTTCTTAAATGTCCAGAAATTATTTATCAAAGCTACTGTCATACTGGAAAAGCTAGTTCAAATGCATAAAAAACAGTTCTTGGTATTAGTACGGAGATATATGACCATGGATATCTGCAATCGCGCTAGCTTAAAACTTTCTTTATGTATAACGTAGTCATAACATTGCAGAATTTCAATGCGCACGCGCACCTGGCCGATTATTAACGCTTCAATGATTTTGAAAACTGAACCGTCAGACGTAAACCGCGATGTAAACGGATGCGTCAATGAGGAATAACCCAATCAATACAGAGTATTTGACGATTGCGTTTTTTGTTTGTAATAATAATTAATGTGTCTGTATCGAAAGAGAACTTCATCTACTTAAATGAAATTATATAACACGGGGTGCGTTTTTTGATTATCATTTTATTTTATTAAATAGAAGTTGGAAATATGGATATAAATTTAGAAACATGTGCAGGCCTTGATCCAGCAAGTGATTCTGGGGTGTACCGTATCACACCCGTACCGGAGGACAGGATTCTGGGGTGTATCGTATCACACCCGTACCGGAGGACAAAAGTATGGGGTGTATCGTATCACACCCGTACCGGAGGACAGGAGTATGGGGTGTATCGTATCACACCCGTACCGGAGGACAGGAGTATGGGGTGTACCGTATCACACCAGTACCGGAGGACAGTTTTGACGTGTGCTGCGACATGGGTAGTGAACACGGTCCCTGGACTGTAAGTATGACAACCTTCAAGTACAACTTTGTAACATTCTCCTTGTATGCAAAGATGCAAACGCAGACTTTACCTCCGTTATCACAACTATATTACCTGCGCCCGTATTCAGGAAACTGTCTCCATATTCAGACTCAGATTCCAGCCAAATGTTTTGATAATACAGTTTCAGCTGTGATTTACTCAATGACGTATGCTAGACATATTCTTGTTATCGGTCGATAACCCTTATTGACATCGCTCCTCTCGTAGCATCTGACACATTCAGTCATGGGATTCCTTATTGTTAATTTCGAACGTAAACACGAAACGAAATTTGTGAATTTTTAAGCCGATCACCGTTTTATATATTTACACTTGACAGTTTGAGTGCCACATGACTTAAGCGAGTTAAAAAGAGCACATGATACATGCGTAAGCATGAGAACAGTTTCGAGATTACGGGCCCAGGTATATCAGATTGTTCTAAACACGTTACGGCGCTGCGTTAATCTTTGTCTACAAGGCAACGCCGTCGAGAAAGATGCGCATGTATTTCCTGTGACATATTGTAGACTATCGTTTAAACTCCATTTGTCTCATGCTTGACGAGAATATGTTTGTCACATTTGACACCAAATGTATTCAATACTGCCCTTTGCTATACCCAAGTACGTAACAATATACACATTTTGTATAATGCACACTGGGAAAGTCCCGATTCGTAGTATATTGCTCATTTTGTATAACCCAGATTAGTGACGCAGCATTGACAAATGGATATTTGCGTTTATGTAAAAACCTAGTTCGATATTGTGTTATATCTTAACCTTGCTCATGTGTTTATATCTGAAATACTTGTTCTAATACATTTTCAGTAATATATGAATAACTATAACTTGTTGTATCAAATATACAAGCAATGTATTTACTATATCATAGCTAGCTGATACACGTTGTGAACAAGAGGATATATTCACTGTATAACAAACATATATAATTGTTTCTCACAGATCATACAAAATCGACAAAGCAATGAGGTCGACTTCTTCAGAAACTGGGATCAGTACAAAAATGGATTTGGAAATCTTCTTGGAAACTTCTGGGTGAATACGTATTATCATTAGTTTACATATATAAACTTCATTTTACAACAATTATAAAACAAGTTATTTCAACTTATATTAATAATTCTTGCTGGTCGGGATGCTAGTGCCGTGGGGGTCTTAAGGTGGGAGAAAACCGGAGTACCCGGAGAAAACCGACGTTGTCGGGCAGCTGACGTCATTCTTTTTCACGTCCGATCGGGGAATCAAACCCCGGTCGCCTTGATGAAAGGCAAGTTCACTATCCAAAGCACCACCGACACCATTATTATTTCATTTATTTGTTTGAGTAGTTGCACGGTTCATAATGTAAATTATTCACTAATTATGTATTTGAAATAAACAAGTACTTCTATAATTGCTGAATTCCAATAATGTAGAAGTTTGACGCACATCCCCTTCTGTTCTAACATAAATTTAGATTTATTTGGATTTCCTCCGTTTTGAAACCAAATGTCACTGATGAGAACTTAAAGGACGAAACAGCTGTACGGTGTAATCCCTTTTTTACGTTCATCATTACTTACTTAAAAATACAGAATCATGGCTGTGTAGTTATACTACAAACCAGGTATATGAGTTTGCTTTCCTCTTCAAATGATACTTAACATGAGCTGATTGATGATTTAAAACTTTGTTCTGATGTTCCTGTTTTCTTGCTTCACGTATTCAAATTGAATTGCTGAAACGGGTTCCTATTTCAATTAAAAGTGTAATTGATAGGCAGTCTGGTTGGTCGAGTGGCGCAGTGGATTTCCCGGTCGGACGTAAAAAGGTATTGGGTCACCTGCCCGACCATGATGGGGTTTCCCTAGGCACTCCGTTTTCCTCCAACATTACGATCCTCGTGAGCAAAAATATAAGTTGAAAAAAAATGTTCCATAATTGTTGTTAAATAAATATTTTCTTTTTACTTATGTATGTGCAACGAAAATATAATACAAGTCTTTGTTGTGTGTGTTTTAACAGGAAACGAACATATATTTTCTCTGACACGTACCCCGTGTATACTCCGTGTACAATTGAAATATTTCAATGGGACATTTGGTTACGCTGAATACTCGGAATTCCAGATCTCTAATGAGACTAGTAACTACAAAGTGTATGTTTCTGGTTTCAGTGGAAATATCAGTGAGTATTTTATAGTTAGTTTATCTATATGTTTTATAAACTCAACATAGACCTAACTCGTAACAACAGATCCCTTACATTTAATTAAAATATTTCTCAATTAATATGAACTATTAAAAAGTCAGTCTCGTTTTGAATTTTCTGTGATATATTTGGAAACTTCATAACCACATTAATACAATCATATTGTACAACCTATATACATTTTGAGCATATATTTGAATTGCTAATTTCGTTGATAATAGTATACATATATCAATTGTTGATTTCGTTTGTATGCTAATCTAAATGAATCGTTGATTTCGTTTATAAATATGAGTATATATATTTGGCTGATGGCTTCCTGGGATAGAGCTTTCCATCGTTTGCAAATGAAAATGACCTCAACCTACTTCAAAGGTCACAGAGGTCAACAACATTTCAAAGGATTTTATCTGAAGAACCAAAAGGAATGGATTCATAAGATTTGTCTGGTAGCTCCTTGGTTTGAGAAAGTTTGAGAAGGGAAATGACATTGACCTACTAACAAGTTCACAGGGAATAATATGTCAAATAACTTTTGAAGAAGAACCAAAAAGCATAGAATCTTATAATAGTATTTGGCTGGTAGTTTCGACAGATGGAGCCGACAACGTTTACGAGGGAAATATTTGTAGTGCAATATAGTACTTAATGAGCACATTTTGCTTTGACTGCTAAAATATTCAGGTGAGCAATACACCCCTTCTGGGCCTATTGTTAGTATTGTCGTTCGAGTGGTCTCCCATTGCAAACACTAAACTCGCCGTGAGCAAATGAAAGAATTACTTTTTATCATTAATATTTTGTATCTTTGTCTTATTTTTCATTATTTCGAGCAATAGCAGTTTTAAAAGAAATAATTATAATCTACAGTTGACCATACTCACAACAGTAACAAGTTATATCGTCTTAAACAAATCGGATCAGTACCCAGATCGAATAACCTTTTGCAAAAATACATTGAAATCAATAAATGTGTCAATAGGTTAGTTATAACAAAGATCTGGATTTAGAATAAATAACCATTGCATCATTTTTTGTCTACAGCCGGTTAGTGCTTCAGTTCAAATAGCACCAGAAAACGTAATTCAAACTTAAATGTCAGTGCTTTGTTTACGATTTTAAAAGCTGGCGCGTGCGAGGTCCATACATTCTGTTTTTGACTATAGGAATAAATTGACACTATAAAAAAATGTTTTTATTTGAATTCCGAAGGTCATCTTATAATGTTTATATACTGACATTATAATATTTATTTGAAGTGTAAGAAAAAGCAAAAGGCTTGATCCGATTTAGGTCCTGACATTCGCAAAAACTGGAAACGCTGATTGGTGACGTCAGAACATTTTATAAATATATCACGTGAGCTCCGGGTGCTGATTGTGTTTGTAAAACACCCATCGATACTCTTTCTTTGATACAACCATGCATGAATATAATTCATCTTCAGAATGTTCAATGAATGAATAAAATTATGGTTTTGTGATTCGATTTCTCCTCAGACGATATCAATCTGACAAAGCTCAAACTGCCAATATTTCGATGTCGCATGAATCTGCATTGTGATTAAATTAGTGGCGATATAAGGAAGTAATACGGATGTTTCCAACATTAGAATGTATCAACTGAGGTGAATTTACTTACGCATATACTGAATTATCCATAAACTTCCACGAACATGACGAACGCGTCATGGAGGCCTACACACTAGTAAGCTTAGACATAGGCTTACACACGTCGTCCATAACAAGGCCGAGGCTACAAACAACCGAACCCCGAGATTGGAATTACGACACATAACGTTCCTTCTATGACATACGAATTGAAGTTTTTTTGGTATTTTTTTCCATGAATGTTCCATGACAAAAAATTTGACGAGTTTAGCTACTGCATTCTTTTTCCGTTATATTAAACACCGCTTTCCTCAAACCGTATGTCAAACCCTGCCTTTCCGGGCCGTTCTCCAGATCTTCGTCCCTCGACTTCAACGTACACTGTTGTTAACTTTCTCTTTGTAGAATCGCCTAAGTTAAATTATAGCTCATTCGCAAATTAAACCACTGTTTCTTCAATGTTTTTATTAACAAGGTCGCTCAAGTCGGATGAAGTTGGAAATTGTCCACGTAAATATGCTTCGAGATCCCCAAAATAAGGTTGCGATGTTACGTCATATTACTACACTAAAGTTATGAATGAATGAAAACAGTTCGTAATTTAAATCCTGTTATTTGTTTTCCTTCCCATTAATAGTGATTTGGAATTTTACTTTACACATTTACTTGCACACTTCACATGAACGGCCTTCAATTCGCTACGGCCGCTTATGTGGTGTTTAAGTCATTTTTTCCCCGTTCATACTTGCATGAACAATGGGAAAATCCAGATGAGTTCCCCATATCAGAATATACATGTATTTAAATCGTTAATTTCGTTTATGTAAGTATTTAAATGAATCGTTGACTTTGTTTAAATGAGTATCTATATAAATATTTACATTTGCGCTGCAATGCCACTATGCAAACCAAGCAAATAACGTTTTGGGTTATAATACTTTGAACCAAAAGTGGGAAGTAACAAAAACGTGACCTAAAGTAAACAAACAATGCGGAAGCACGTTTGACCCTCGTTTAGGATTTCTGGACGAGAGGTTGTACTGTAAACACATGAATTCAGGGAAACAGAAATTAAAATTCATTAAAATAGCGTTTCTGTGTGAAATTTTGCGTTTTTCTTTTCACCGATAAAAAGAAATTAAATTGAAATCTGTCGTCTGCTACTTGCATTGGTGTATATATTGGACAAGGCGGACAATCACATATATTGCGATTTCTTGGTAGAACTGTCACATTTGGATCAAGATAGACTTAACAATTTGGAACTAAGTGATATTTGTTGCTGTCGAGTGTAGACATGTCAGAATTTGACAGTTTATATGATGTTTCAACTCACCCGAGTGTAAAAGAGCATTCACAAATGCAGGAAGAGCTTACAAGAGCAGCAATGCATCCTCTACCAAAACCAGAGATGCCATGCATGCCACCAAAGATATTGTTTGATGGAAGGCAAGCGCCAGCGACAAAATAAAAAGAGCCTTGTGTCTGAGGCTGTGCCAAGGAAGGCAAACAGTTAGTTTACTATGTCAGTACGACTAGGCCTACGAGTTTATAAGATACTGCCATTTCGGAAGAAATTTAAAGTGTAGGTAAGCTACGAGATACAGTTTTAAAAGTTAAATTAAATTATTAGGCATGGTCTTTGCAAACAACGTTAATTGACCAACATCTTCCACAAGCCTCTATAATCAAACAAATCGAATTTTGACCCAGTGTACAGCTGCTGTAGGGTTGATGATTTAATATTGCATAAACATCAAAACAAATCGAATGTTGCAATTTTTGTAAGCAAGCAAATAACTGTTTCTATCATTACACAAACGTATCCATACTGTACTGTAGGTTCTGATATTTTTTCTCAGACTGGAACATCGAGGGCAATGGTCAGCAGATGGACATGGCAGATGTAGATGTCCAAACACTAGATACAGCCCTTGAAGTGTTCTACTGTGGGGCGAGACCCAACAAAAGGAGGCGATGGAGATGTAGCCCATACCACAAAAAATACATTTATCAATATCAGCGGGGCGATCAATAGTCACCTCGCAGATTTACAAAGAAACATAGATAAAGTCAGGGACAAAGTTTTGAAACAGCCAACGGAGTGTTGGACGGTCGACTGAAAGAGCGAACAAAATCTGGCCTATCGAAACGTACAAAACACAAACCAATTATTGAACTTGCAGATCTGAAAAAAATATCCACTTACCTCGATTTATCGACCACAAATTCAATCATTCTTCCAACAGTCGGTTTGGTATAATTTATCCGTGCACTTCGTGTCCAGGGGCCTAGAATTTCACCACCAACTGCATGTGAATTCGTTCATATTTCACAATTATGAAAGTGGTGAATATGTCAAGTTGAATCACGAGACACAACAAAAAAATCGCCAGGGAGACATGTTGTCAATCGAGTCGTCCATAAATAAACGCATGTATGCTGAACCGTAGTCGACATGTTGTCCCGTGATAATATTGAAGCTTTGAATCGAGGAAACCAATCCGGGGCCACACATTTAATCAATCAAAACACTAACGAATTGACGCTTATTCCGTAAAGTACATCCGTTTGATAAAGAACAAAAGCACTAGCCAAACGCTCATATTGAACAAAGGATGTCAACTATCTGTAGATCTGCTGGTGTCGAGCGAAAATGCACACCACACTGCTTACGTGCGGCAGCTATTGAGCATCTTGACCTTGAAGGTTTTCAAGCCAGACACATATTGTTTATATCCGACCACAGAAACGAGTCATCTCTACGACCATATAACCGTCAGCGTCGTCGACACAAAAGGAAGCACCCAATAAATCGCTGTCCGCCATTTGTAGACGGTTAGTCTCGTGTCTCGTATATCTCCCTCCCTCCGCTTCGTCTGAAATGTCGTTTTCAGTATCAACATTAAAAAAATATGTATACAATTTCAACAAAGAACTGGATGGCGACATGGATTCTCACCGCTACCGAATTACTGATTTGTAAATTTCACAAACATGCTTCCGCGCTGTGACGTTATTAACGTGCGATGTTAATGGGCAGTAGTGCTTATGTTATGATTGTGCTTTAAATGCACTGTAATCATCAAAACAATGACAAGTGTCAAAAAAACGGAAGAATTGAAATAAACTTTTCTTATTTTCGTTGTTTTCCACTGACTATATTGAGCAATTTCCATGAAAGAAAAAGGCACGTGCGTAGGGGCTTTTCAAACAGGTCAACATTCCAGAGGATATTGGCAGGATATGACGTTTTTCTGTAATGCAGTTGGCATTTATATTGACTATTAATGACATCTTAAAGCAGTTTAATACTTAAATGAGCCGTTGTTTTGTTCATATGAGTAATGATATGAACCGTTGATTTCGTTTAAAGGGACATCATGGTGAAGTGAATATATACATATTTTTTAAATAAAATACTACATAAACATATCAAGTAAGTCTTCTTATGGAAAATAAAGATCGGATTTGGCTGACATATATTTATAAAAATGAATAATCTTAAGATAATCATCGGAATTTCTACCTGTCTAGCCAACGCCTTGTTCAGGGATCCCTCTACGAAAGCATGCGCATAGCACACGATTTAATGGTATTCAAAATGACTGGCCGTGGGAAATTAGCAAGAAAAAATCGTTACCGCGTCAGCTACGAAGCGAAAAATTCCCTAATGGTCAAAATATAGCGAACGTTTAGATGCCATACTTGTCGTTTTACGAATAACATTAGGATATTAAAGAAGCTTCCAAATCAGAAATTTCTCTCATAGAGACATACATATTTATTAGTTTACTAGCTGTTAGTGTTTCCCTCATGTGGCATTGGATCCTTTCCTGCGTGTAAACCTTTTAAACAATAATGAAGAGATGGTTGCTTTTACGATAGTACCAAAAACATATGTAATGTATAAGGAACATGTCTGATAATATGATTTCCAGCCAATGAATGTGTAACTTGAACGGAAATACATTACGTACAAAACAAGTATATCAGACGCATGTGATTCCTTATTTTTCTATACATTTGCAGTGTATTATTTTTTATTGATTCTCCAAATACTATTTATACAATTCGCCCAGTGTTATATGAAAAAATATATATAGGACAAACAGAATCGTTGCACTCTGTTTTCCTTTGACAACGTTAATTGTACAACAACGGCGTGGACCTTAGAATAAATGTTGTTTCAACCCAGAATTTCCAGTCAAGTCATTTCCTGAGGTATATATTTTCCGTTTCCCCTAAAAGTCTGGAAGGGGGGATTGTTCTATCAATCACTTATATGCAAGACCTTGTTTTATGTAAGGCATAATGGACACGTTTGTTATCATCTAGTTGTCTACACTAAAGTCCTCATTAAACACTTCATGTAGGATAATTCAAAGTTGTAATGACAGTGTTAGTGCACGCAGAGGTGAAACTAACGGCTAGGCGCTGATGTAAAAACCTACATTTTCTCGTATTTTGACAACATTGACAGTATTTAAGAATCAGAAGGCTGGGAGGGACAGAATTTACAGAGACAACTGTAAACAGCGCTTTTAGTACAGAAATGCCATAGACTCATGTCAACATAAGTTCAGATATTAGTCTTATCTGTCATTATTGAAGCTACAAATATACATGCAATGTCTGCATGCTTCTGTGTATAATGTCATCATCAGTTTCAATATAATATTTGTAATCGACTGCTTAGAGGGTTGATGTTTTTAACAGTTTATATATCATTAATACCAGAGGCAATCAATATCAGCGTCTAAACCTCGGGGAGCAGACCTGACTGGACTTAAAATAGACATTTCATTGCCTTCTGAACGACCAAGTAATTATTTTTGCATTACGTCGATCGATTCCCTGGTCATTAATACCTGATTGACATTTTCAGTTGCACAAGAGACAAAGCATAAACAGCCCGACTGGGGCTTTATCTAACCATTCCGTTCACAAATATCACTTCATACCTTCTCGATACTTTATACAGCCACGTCAATCACAAAGCATCACCCTGCTGGTCACTATACAAACTGTAATAATCCCACCCTACCGTTTCGAGTTGTCTCTCTTTGGCTAACAATTAGTTGCATTTAAGAAACATAGATTTAATAGCATCACCTTTTCACTTTATTGAATAGTTTATGAAGGGGATCAACGTGATGCCATAGTCAGTAGCCTAGTATAAGGGATACATATTTTCTAAGTACATGTCCTTTCAATGTAAATGTATTACTTAGTAATAACGAAGCATTACTTACTGTTTGTCAATATCACACATAGGTATAATCCGTATGTATAACCAAATTACTTGCATATGACGCCATAGATATATCACGTAGCGTGTGTCATTTACCTTATGTGCTCATATACAATACAACAATTTCTAGGAAGTTGGGAACTATGGCAAAGGCCATGAACAAAAGCGCTCATTTTAAAAAACATAAAGAGATACACAACACATGCAGTTTCCATACACACAAATACATAATCAGAATTAAACATTGATATTTAAACATCAGCAGAAACAGGAAAACAAGAAAAAAAGTCATTTTGAATGCACAAGAAAAAAAATCATAATACTCTCGAACGAATTATGTTTTCCATTTTGCAAGAAAGAAAACACTATGTTTAATTTTGTGTCCAGAAAATTTATGGTTTTATCAAATTATGTAAGCTAATGGTAGGTTGTAAAAACTAATTGGCATGTTTTCAATCTAGCTATACATGAATATGTATTTATGATTAATACCACTGACGAGTGCAAACTTGACGTAATCGTCAAATACTGCGTTACTTAGCAATTATTCGATAACACACGGAATAGTTAATCGTCAATTTTAGCCTTTTGGATTCATATGAAACCAATCTGCATGATACATGTAATGCAAAATCACTCAACCATCCAAACAATCTTGTTATATCTAAACAAAAAATCTATCTCAGTGGATGGAAATAAAAATAACATATCAGTAAATAAAAATCACGTAACCATACTCTCTAAATCTTAGCTTGATGCCTCTTCGCTTTAATGTTAAGTTCATATACCATGCAGAGAAAGAGAGAGAATGGCATGGCGTCTAGTTTCTGAGTATATAATGGTTGGTACAAACAGTTTGATGCTAAATTTTAGAAGAAGAAAAAAAAAGAAATAAAGGCTACTGATAAGTTTGCACTACATTTAAATTTGTCTTTTAAAATCAATTTCAGATTAATACATGATGTGTTTATATGACTTTTACCTTTTATCATCGGTAAACTATTAATTGTAAAGTTATCCCTCGAGCAACAATATCTATTATCAAGGTTTATTTATAAAAAAAAATCGACCTAAAAACAAAACAACTATATAATGATAGCGGTGTTATATCGGTCGTGTGATGTACAATAAATGTAAGGAAGATAAATATTATGGAATTGATATCACGTCTTCCTTCAAGCCAAAGGTGAGTGATTGTTTTCTGCACGCGCCTTGAGGTATGTATAAACAAACTTAATTTACATATTCGACTTTGCTAGATACACCATAGGGACATGAAAATATGTCTTCGGTTATTACTGTACAAACAAACAAACACACTACTGAAGTAGATTTTTTTTCTATCTTAGGGTTGTGGGTTTATTTGGTGACAAATCAGCTATTAATTCCTTAAAATGATGATGCATGTATGGCAAGGAACAAATACATCTATGCATGTTAATTACAGAAAGCAGTTTTTAGTTGTAAATGTTCCGATATTTAATTTCTATGTTTCACATAAGATATCTTGGTCATTGTTATTATAGGTGGCCTTTTTTTGTATCACAACTGAGACATTGCCAGTGTTTATTAAATATTGTTAAGCCATGTTTTTAAATTATTGTCTATTTTTCCAAATATTGGTACTTGTCATAGATATTTTTCCTCCGATTTGTAAAAAAAGAGAGTTCAAGGTGTCTCCACAAAAAAAATATAGGCGTTTCGTTTTCTCTACATAAATGTTAGGACCACAGATGAATCTCTAATGTGTGTGAATATGAAATAAAGTTAAATGTTATTTTATTCTAGTTAGACGTTTTCACAAGATCGTCATATACATGTAACACGGGACAGAATTGCAGACAAAATGTTACTATATACTTATATTTACATTTTTATTATTTTTCAATTTCCTTTTCAAAGTTCACAACGCACTTTTAAGTTCGAATTTCGTTGTGGTTGTTCAAGAGGTAGGACAGTCCATGGAATGGCTCACGGAGTGTTGTCTCGTGACTTTCCCCGTAAAATAAGATAGTTTGTTGAAATAATAAAAACCAAAATACCGAAGGGAAATATTGATCTGGTAGTAAGTCGGACACGTGGAGATATCACTACCTGTGGTATGGTCTCATAACACGGAACTTGCCTTGGTAGTGTTATAAAGTGGCAATGCATAGCAAATATAAATATATGATACTATGTTACAAACAGGTCTGTAACATGTCTTATGTTGGTTGAATGTGCTGACTCAATAGAAAAATATATAGTGTTCTAATATATTTTAGATGCAACACGACATTTGATTGGTCAATCAATTAATTTGCGACAGTTTTACCACGACTTACCAACCACAATTGTTTTAATTGCATATTGGAAAATCCCGTCGTTTTAATTTGTATATGACTTAAAGCCACTATGTTCATTTTAAAACAGAAATATACTGATTCTATATTACATCCAGGAGATTCTAGTTGAGCATGACTACTGACTAGTACATGTACTTATCTTGACATTGTAAATAATTACACTCTATACGTATTAAATTAATTTATAATTCATAATTGTAACAGTTGTTGGTAGCAGTGACCTCTGCGATATATGCACATGAACTTTTGGTCTAAGTCTGCCAATATCTGTCTATGATAGTGTATATATATGCTGAAATTAATGTATTTGTACATGTACTTGTATGTGTGTGTAAGTGTGTATGAGGTGTGTGAGATGTTTCATTCATGAGTTACTTCCCATTAGCCTTGTGTTAATATGAATTATTTTTTGTTAAATTTCTTATTTCCAACATGTCTAAAATAGTATGTCTCATTGTTTATTCCACTTTGGCCATTTGACGGAGAGCATTTATATAGGCTTTGCCTGTTATTCTATCCAATTGACTATGAAATCTTGTCAATAAAATTTGATGAAATGAAATGAAATGAAGTCCGGATATCGATTTTGTATGACATCAATGACCCCGATTAACCTTGACTTGTCATGAAATTGATTATTCATGACCACACGAACAATAGCATAACCCCGAAAGGTCAATGTAATTCCGCCTCAATTATAATACTCATGACGCTACCAATCCTCTGAAAATCACTGCTGTCAAACAGGCTGTAATGAAATTATTACACATTAAATATATAAACATTTAAGAGGATGAATATGTGGTCTCGGCGTGATTTTATATGAGTATGTACAAATCTTACCAGTCATTTTTTTACCTAGCATTTTATTTATATTGCAGGTATCTAAGACCGGGGAGGGTCAACTATCATAGATATAAATGAAACCACAAAACATCTTTTTTTTTTTTTTTTTGAAAGCGCATGTACGTTTATTAACATAATATCAAGTTATGTATTAGTATTATGCACTTGTATTAAAGTAATATACAGTTTATACTATATATACAGAAGTAGGGCCGTTTTTACTAGGGCCGTAACTGCAGTGAGACGGTTTAACCGGGTACGAAATTTACAATGCAGCTGTTAGATGTTTTGACACTATTATTGTTTGAAAATAGGAAACGGACAAATATTTTACCTCACTTTGACAACATGTTTACTCTGTATACAACTGGAATCTCTGAATGGGACATTTGGTTACGCTGAATACTCTGAATGTCAGATCGCCAATACGACCAAATAGTAATAATAATAATAATAATTCGAGGTTCTTATTTACCGCTTTATCACAACCTAGTTCGTAGGTCGTCTCAAAGTGGTCCACAAATTATTATCCCTGGTTATAGGGTCTTTGCAGGCAGCCAATGTTTTTCTCAACTCCCTGGGGAGCATACAGCTGGTGCTGCCATTTCGGCGCTCACAGCTACAATTCAACAATGCTAGCACTGCCCAACCACGTACTCATGTATAGCTAAGTGGACTGGAACATGCGGAGTAAAGTATATTGTTCACAGACATTTCATTGATAAAAAGCAAGGCAACCTTAATAATGTTTCTGTATCTTGTGGTGCAATGGAAAATCTAAATACCTGTCTGTGATACTCTCGGAAGTTCAATCATATCGATACCATTTACTTACATAGTCACATCGTGAAGAACGCACACTTTGTATAACTGTACTTCTTTTCTGAGATTTTACATAATGCATGAATATGATTATACCATGAGCAATTACTTTTATATATATACCCAAGTATCCATTTCCTTCTTGGCATCATCGTTATTGTCGTCGTCGTCGTCATCATCGCCGTCAACATCACAATCATCCTGATCATCATCACAATCATGAAATCACAGATTTTAATTTCTAACTGGTTCGTATCTAAACCATTCAAAGCTATGCACTTGAAATCATCAGTGGTCACATGTTTACGACATCAGACAAGGACAATAACCAATTGGACACCGGAAACTGCGCTGGACCCGAAGAGGATCCTGGTGGTACAGAAAATGCACAAACGCTAACCTGAATGATACCAAAACAAATTTCGTTGAAAAAGCTTAACAAAGACAGCGCTGGACGTCAAGGAACTCTAACGGGCAAATGCAAGATCACCATCTACTTGAAAATGTATCCACATCGTCAGATTCAAAGGACAGAGCCGGATGCCATATAAAAAAGTGTTATATTTTAACTCATTGTTGACTTGAAACAACACAGATTTACACGTGACGGCAATGCTTTAATTGATAATCGGTATCATCATCGATGAGGTGATAGCTTTATTATTTTCCTACTAGTTAGTTTGTATTTGTGATATAGATGATGAGGTTGATGAAATGATACATCTGTGTAAGCTTTGAAGTTATCATTGAATTTAATACAGGAACAACTCATATGGTAGTTCAGGCATTTTATTCAGATTTTATTTAAAATAGTTTATATCAGTTGATGTAGCTTGTTTCAATATTGTTGTAAAATGAACAGAGAGTATACGACTCTTTCATGCCCATGAGTGTAATACATGTATATGATTATGTTTGTACATATTCAACATGATATCAAACACGCACACTGAGTTTCATGAAAGCTAAACAAATGCTCACATAACAGTTAACCTATTTGTGAGTGTATTTACATTTCTACTGAAATTTGGATGAATTTATCTTCTAAGGAGTATGCTGATATAATGAAGAATATGAGGAGCATGTACTATATAAATGTTTGGGTAAAACACTATTTTGATTTACATTTGATTCAAGACCCATATACCTCAATATAACCCTATTCAACGCTTGTGACTTCATATCAACTAGCGTTCCTTCACTACCAATACACTATGTAATACATAAGTCTTTGTCTTGAAACAGCTACTTAAAGGTATATAGGATTTCACGAAATGTAAGA
>NW_018408579.1:101092-101252 GCF_002113885.1 Mizuhopecten yessoensis
GCACCATCAAACAACTGTACCAACGCTATGTAATGGTTCTGTTAGATATCAATTAGCATAATTCTAGTCATTATTCTAGACTCTATACGAATACATATGTAGTATCACTATCGAAATGTATACATCTATCCAAAAACATTTATGAAGCATAACACGAGGA
>NW_018408579.1:102360-103147 GCF_002113885.1 Mizuhopecten yessoensis
TGCCTCTATGTGTGTGTGTATGTTGTACCTCTGTCCTAAAAATGTACTGTGAGAAACATACCAAAGTTTCTCCGAACATCTGTCTATGCCCTATCAGAGTTAACGTCTGTCTATTAATATTTTCTGTGAAACATACCAACGTTCCTCCGAACCAAATAATGTTTTAACTTTAATGCCGTCCCATCATGATCGTTCTTGTTAATGGAACCAACGTTGGAATAAAGACTGCATTTTGAAGTCGCGAACGTTTCTGATTCACACACTATGGTTAAGGTAATCATTGGGGGTTTTGTAGGAACAAAAATCAGCCTATCCAGCCAGCCAGTTTACCTTGTGAACGTTAGTTAGTTGAACGATTATACGAGGTTCGCCTGTAATAATTGCATTAAGTGATGCTAAGGCGTATCATAATTTGTTTAACCTTTGACCTAGGTTTCGACATTTAGAATTTGCACATCACTTATCAATATCCATACAAGGTTTTGTATACTTGGTACATTGTGATTTTGAAGGATTATTTATCAACAGGATACAGCGACGTCGTATACTAAAGTTTAAACTGTCATGTCAAGAGCATGCTTGTTACCACCAGTGACAGAATGGTACGAAGACCTACAACAACAAAACCAGTAATGATTCATTCAATTGAACCCGCTATGTGCACATATACTATGTGTGTATCAGTTTGTAAATAAACATATTAGTATGTCTAGATAATTTGATATACCATAGTATGCTTTGATATTGTTTTCAATCTAAATTGCGTATGGTCATATATATATAAAAA
>NW_018408579.1:106341-108750 GCF_002113885.1 Mizuhopecten yessoensis
GTTAAAGCGTTCGCTTGTAGTTGAAAAGCTTGGAAGCAATGATTTAAGAGTAAGTGTAGAAACAGTGAGAGAGGTATTTTTGTATTTGACGAACTGTGCTTTGTTAGCGTTGACGGACTTTGATGTAGGAAATTACTGATGTTGATAGAAGCGATTATCTTGTCGGCGAATTAATGCCTTTGTACTTATTGATATCCCTGCAAAAATACTAAAGACAGGTGATATCTGACTGGAATTGAAGTAAATATTGAAGAAAGGAAAACATTATTTGTCATTTACACGATAATGATTTTGAAATTGAAGGCGTTCTTACATCATTACTTGTCTAATCCTTTGACATTGACAATTCAGCTAGCATCACAGACAACGTAAAAGAGTTGTTCTAGTATACACCTACGGTATCATCATGTAAATGATCTCAACAATGATCTATTCAGGGAAGTAGACAAAATGGCGCCGAGTAATCGCAAGGAGATAACCCTCTGCTGAGTATACACAGAACAAGTACCAGATATAACCGAATCACGGCAACATCTTCATCCCGTCAGGTCAAGGAATAAGAAACGAATATACCTATTGTTTCCCACTGCATGCATCGTTAGAGGCGCATAATGAGTAACCCCTGCAGAATTTGGGGATTTGCTTTTGTGCCCTCTACTTGAGGACACAAAAGCAACCAAATTAATTCTACTGTATTCATTGCAATGTTTGGGATCTTTATATTTCTCTCTACTTCTAAATATCTTTTTGTTTCCTAGCGCCTTGCCTGACAGGGCCTCATTGTTTGGTTTTGATGTTGACCATTCGTCCAGTTGAGGAAGGCAAGTCGTTCTATACTCAAGCCGCGACAAACCAAAGACCTTAACATGTAAGTTTGTTTTCCTTGTTTAACGTTCAGCAATCAGGGGAATGCGAGAAACATTTAGCACTATACAATCTGCATCGGATCCGCGCTATCACAAGGGGGCAAATACACCAACATGCAATGTCTCCTGCACATACACGCAAGCAAACGTTCACAGCACAAAAAGAGGCACGTTCTTATATAACCTTAGTTGTTTAGCCGAAGTTAAACAAATTAGAAATAAACCATATAAACTCAATAAATGGATATCGGAGGCATGGTAGTCTAGAAGTAGGACGCTGGCCTCATTACCGAAGGGTTGCGGGTTCGAGTCACGTCATGGCACTGTGTTGCATCTCTGAACAGGATACTTTACTCCGCTTGTTCCAGTCTTCTCAGCTGTAAATGAGTACGTGGTGGGGCAGTACTGGAATTGTAAAATGTTAGCAGTGTGCGCGGAAATAGAAACACCGGTTGTTTGCTCCCCAGGGAGTAGAGACATGCATTGGCTTGTTGCAAAGGCCCTATAACCATGGCTAATAATTTGTGAACTGCTTTGAGACGACCCACGAACTAGGTTGTGATAAAACGATATATAAGAATCTCGAATTAGGATTATTAGCAAACTATCGATACGAATCTATTTATGAATAGCATTGCATGGTTTCAATGTGACTTCCGTATTTGTCGTTAACCTTTATATCAAATTAGTATTTCTACTCATTTTGGTTTGGTTCATATGGTGATATTGCAGAGCAAACATATGTACCATCATATCGCAACTTGCTGTATGTATACGGACTAAAATAGTGAGTCACTTAAAAACACCTATTATAGCTATGGAATAATATATATATACACATAACATCCCTTCGTAGCATGAAACCATGATACACTTGCGCATTGCTTTTGATATATTGTCATGAATATTCATAAACTAATGACGACATCAAATGAATAAAAAGGAATGAAACAACGCTGGGTCAGCCACTCCATGAAAGTGACTCGTGGGTGTTGACGGGTATATCTCGCAACGCGTTTTGTGTTTTTCTTGGATTACCAACATGTGAGTATGTGGAAATATTACTCGAAGTCTGATCATGTCATCTTAGATCAGGTGTATTGTAACAGTTAAAACGTAAGTCCTATTACTTTAATGTTTTGTTTATATTTATTTTATCTATTTAGTTGCTTTTTATTCACAAATTTATTTACATATTTTTCAGATTTCATAATATAAGATTTTGTTTTTCCTAACATTTTATTTCCCGAGCGGCTTTTTCTCATATATGTGTTCGCCGGAAGAGCCCTAAAAGGCTGAAAGGCTTAGCGGTATATCTTACATATCTTTTGTTTTATTCTTTATCTTTTTTCCGCATGAACTTATTTATTTATTATCTACTATATATAGATATATAGACTTATTTCATGTCAGTAAAACGTTTCGTCTGTTTATGTATTTTATAATACAATATATAATCGGTTCGTGTTGACTGTTTTCTCTGTCATATGTTGTACATTGATAATTTTCATGTTCCTGTCTTGATAAAGGGGCGTTTATCTAT
>NW_018408580.1:0-6105 GCF_002113885.1 Mizuhopecten yessoensis
CAGTACTGGCACTATACCTTCGACCAACACGAATGTCAGGTGCATCTCCTTCCTTTTGTTCTGTAGTAACTGAAATTCCCAATCCGACAGACCTGGATGGTCACTTGATCCCTGAGCGATAGTCTACCCATGTTATACATATTGCTCTCCGTTGAATCCTTTCAATCTTTCCAGTTTAGGCCTTCTAATTGGGATCCCAAACAATTGCCCCGGGGTCCAAAGTAGAGCTTACTAATGATATGAAGGCATTTTCCATGCAATCTTTTGAACAGTGGCGGATGTTGCGGATTAGAAATCGAGTGTAGAGCTGGCTCTGTTACAGATGGTGTTGATATGAATACTGCATTTGAGATTATCAGCCATCATTAGCCCAAGGTAGGGGTTCTTGCTCAAAAGCTGCAGTATTTGAATACCCAGTTCATAAAAATATAAAGATTTGTTCTCGATAGAGAGAACATAGCACATCATTGCTTTGAATTTCATCCTCCAAGTATGAACCCACTGTTTCGGGTGATGTAGGTCTTGTTTGAGTAATAAGTGGTCCATGTGGGATCTGATGACACGGGATACAAGCAATCGTCTGCGAATAAACGAATTTGAGATGAAACGCAATCCGGCATGTCGTTTATATGATATAGGAAGAACTATGGCCCCAGTAACGTTCCTGTGGAGAGCCAATGGGCCTCATGTGAGATCTCACCCTCTACTGCAACTCTCCTGTGTCATATGGTGAAGAAGGATCGCGACCACTCAAGGAGGGAGCCTCTGATTCCATAGATTTCCAGTTACATCAACATTTTGTCATGCGGGACTGTGTAAATGGATTCCGAAAAGTCTAATATTGTGACATCGGTTTGGAGATCTTAATTCGTCGAAATATCGAGAAAGTTCGTCTAAGTGGTGGTCATCTGTGTTTCGCAGGGATTTCCCGCTTGCCGTCAAGATTAGTAGGACTCAAAGTATTGTGGGATGTGTTTGTGTGCTGCAGTACACGGATCTGTAGTTCTCACGGAGATGTCTGTTTTCTTTCTTAAGGATGGGAGCAACATTTGAATTCAGCCTGTCTGGTAGATAGAAACCTCGATAAAATGCTATTGTTAATAAACGCTAAAACCTCAATAAAATGTCATTTCTGATGTACAATAAACCTCTATCAAATGCCCTTCCTTATCTTATACTGACCCACTTACCACACACGTGTTTCAAGTTCTCATTTTTCTTCTCGGAACATTTGATATAATATAAGCACTCCTTCACAACATAATATTTGCAGTTTCGGTTGCTATTGACTTTATGGCTTTTGTTAGATAAGTTTTCATGATAGGTCGTTAACACTTATTGATCTCGTGCCCGGCTTAGTCACATATATAACAGTCATGTTGTAGATTCACCATTGCTGGTTTTGGACGTAAACACTGAATCGGTTGCACTGACGAAGTGCGAAGTATAGTAAACATGGGATTATATTTGTAAACAAATGCGAACCCCGTTAAAAAAAACCAATTTAACAATATTTGTTTATCATTGTAAGACATGTGCAACGCGTTACACATTGCATTGTTAACGTGTTTACATCTAGTGAAGGCTAAGTCACGCCACAGACACTGTTGATCACTCAGAACCAGGTTATTAGCTCTACACCTTCCTCTGTAGCTAATGCAAACCTGACTCACGATACAGGAGATATTGCGCAGCGTGACCGTATCGCACTGCTTGTATGACACGTTAGTTCCATTAATCATTTCACGGAATAAAGTTCGCTAAAAAGTTTAATTTTCAGGCATGAGGTCAATCATATTCTTTGACCATCAAAACATAGTTATAAATATTTCATTTTTTTATTTGGGCTTGACTCGTTACAGACTTATTGCCCCAAAAAGGGTAAAAAAAAGAAGGTAATGGCCCTTTTTTGCAGGTCATTTTATACAGGCAAATTAGATGGGCAAAACATGACAAAGCTGGATTTGTCAGAACCAGCATATCTAATTGATGTTTTAAAGTCAAATTTCCGATTTCAATCCAAAATGCTCCCCGAACCTACGACATATTCAAATTAGTTTTCACTATTCTAATACCGAAACCTCAATGTAAACATACGAGGACCAAATAGAAATCAAGGAGAGACGGGAAACCAGAAAGCCAGGAGTCATGATTTAACTTTGAAATGAAGACGTGGCAGATCTCACAGACAATATTCTGTATTGGTCTTTACGTGTCGACTGGAGCCGCAGCGATATCAGCTCCCTTCGAAATTGATAAACACGGATGCAATTGCCTATTTCATAGCTTATTTTGTTCGCCATTCGGGCTACTTTAAGTCGGCGATAAGGCAATATAATGTTCCAAACCACAGGATAACGAGTGTTTTCATCGTGGAAGGGGGAAAGTTGGCCTCATTGAAATCACTCTACAGCTTCATTTGAGGGTTGAACGATCAATGAATACTCTCCATCACCTAGTGATAGAAGAATGGTCTTTATAAGCCACATCGGTACACTTGCACTCAGTCGATAAGCGAAATAAACAAAGGGCTTTTTATCAACTATGGAATCATAAACTTAGTTAATGTATAGCTACAGAAAAATACGAAACAGATATTTAAGTATGAATTTATAACTTACCAGAAGTGCCCAAAAATATAATAGGTATGTTAGAAACAGCAGATGCATAACATATATATATATGGGGCAAAAGATAAATAATATTAATAAACAAATCAGCTTATCTGAAAAAAACCCAGTTTTGTCAAAATACAAGCAGTAATAACGTTCTAATTATTATTTTGTATATGTTGTATAGTGTGTGGTCTAGGGGGAATGTCACAGAACGTCTTTACCTCATAAGCTTCCAAACACTGTTATCGATGCAATTCCTCAATTGATTGTCCCTCTAGGTTCCCGCAAGGAGCTCTTTAACGATTAAACATGGGTTCGCTGAAATGTAGAAACGAAACAGATAAAGTTGTCCTCACCTACTAAACGTTTCCGTTAAAATCGAATCGCTCGAGAAAAGAAACTGAAAACAGATCTCCTATTGAGAAAGAAGGTAAAAACCTACAAGATACAAAATGTACATTTTTTTAAAGTTTTAAGTCGCATACATATAAACAAAGAACATAAGCTCTTGAGAACTATTATAGCGACAAACATATGTAAACTAACAATTACACGTTTTATCACTAATAAAGGGGGATAATCACATAAACATTATTTTCAAAGGGGTTTGAATACTAATAAAAAAATCAATAATAATTATCACAGAAAAAAAAGTATCAAAACCCATATATGATATATAAAACAGTAATAAATGTGATAACAGATAAGAAGTATTCAGAATAATTTAATAAAAGACATAGTTAATAGTGAAAACTTGTATATCTTCTGGAGTTGCGATAGAAATAATGGTGCTACAACAGCTGAATTAAGATCATCACGGAAGAACAAATCCTTTGACATATTCTTGCTCTACATCTCCGTACAACTCACTATGTCCAGCTGGACACATATTAACCGGAGATGTAATTTTATCTCGTAAGTTATCAAATTACTCCTACTATCAAAAGGGACTTTTAAGGAACTGACGAACTCTGAAGAAAATCCTGAATTTCAAATATATCCGGTTTATCATTCAAAAACGAATATGATTCTTGAAACCCAAAATGAAACAAAACAGTAGTCGGTATTTCTTGACCCAGATGTCCGAACTCAAAGATCAACATGAAAAGTATGCATGAACGTCTGCAGAAGAACCATCTTATAACTTAAATCGTTTCTGAACACACTACTACATTTTCTGCTTGATAAAAAAAGTAAGCCAAACTTTTTCGAATTTTTCAAAAGACGAAATACTAGTCTGTAACGTTTTACAACTTTTTCGAATAACACTAAATTATAAGGATATGGACCTGACTTGTTTCTTTTGGTTTCCGAAACTCAACTTGAATCATTATCGACAATAATTTATCGCTGGCTCTGCAAGTTGATAAAATGCATACCGAACGTCAACAAAGCGGTTATTCGAAATCAAAATCAATAAATGCAGATCAAGAAAAAAAAATAAGACAAATTTACTTTGAGGAAATTGGAAACAGTACAAGTAGTCATGTGTTCTGGAGGATCACATTTCCTCTGTTCTTCTGACGACATCTGAACTGTAAATCTAGGTCATATCGAAGTAATGTCAGGTCCTCATAGCGAGGACCGGGGTAGTAACACCAACACAACACGACACAGTTATGAGGATAAAACAAAACACATCGACTTTCATATCATACAAAAAAGTAGCATATTCTTACCAAGCTCTTATGTAAACTTCATAGTTTCATTATTGGAGCCATTAAATCATGGTTGCTGTTATACGCGCTGTAAACTCGTATAGATAGTGGAAAGTGGATTTTTAAGAGCATGGTTTTGAATACCAAGTCATATACGATATGTAAACATCGTACGTTGAGGAGTAGGTAGATTCATACCAAGAAAGGGAAAGTTCTCGTTCGAAAATCGAAATCGTCCCGCTTATTGCACAACTGTGTAAGCCGTGTCTGTTGGTTATGTTGTAAGTAGAGATCAATGAAAGAGGTAGAAGTAGAAGATTCTGTAGTGTCATTGAGTTCAAGCTCAGGTGGATATATACGATCGGCAATGTCAATAAATTCCTTGCTTTTTAAAGACGGCACATCGCCAATATATCTGAATGTGATATTGATGGTTTAGATTATTATTAGTCCTGATAAGCTCATCAATAAATTCAGCCTCATGTGAAAACGGAAACGTGTCGGCCAGAAGAATGATACGGTTTGTTCCTCTAGGAACGCCTACAGTCGGCCAGAAGAATGATACGGTTTGTTCCCTTAGGAATGCTTACAGTCGGCCAGAAGAATGCTACGGTTTGTTCCCTTAGGAACGCCTACAGTCGGCCAGAAGAATGATACGATTTGTTCCCTTAGGAATGCCTACAGTCGGCCAGAAGAATGCTGCGGTTTGTTCCCTTAGGAATGCCTACAGTTGGCCAGAAGAATGATACGTTTTGTTCCCTTAGGAACGCCTACAGTCGGCCAGAAGAATGATACGATTTGTTCCCTTAGGAATGCCTACAGTCTGCCAGAAGAATGCTACGGTTTGTTCCCTTAGGAATGCCTACAGTTGGCCAGAAGAATACTACGCTTTGTTCCCTTATGAATGCCTACAGTCGGCCAGAAGAATACTACGCTTTGTTCCCTTAAGAATGCCTACAGTCGGCCAGAAGAATGATACGGTTTGTTCCCTTAGGAACGCCTACAGTCGGCCAGAACAATGATAGGTTTGTTCCCTTAGGAATGCCTACAGTCGGCAAGAAGTCGGTACCGCTACAGTCGGCCAGAAGAATGATACGGTTTGTTCCCTTAGGAATGCCCACAGTCGGCCAGAAGAATGATACGGTTTGATTCCTTAGGAACGCCTACAGTCGGTCAGAACAATGATACGGTTTGTTCCCTTAGGAATGCCTACAGTCGGCCAGGCGAATGATATTGTTTGTCCCCTTAGGAACGCCTACAGTCGGCCAGAACAATGATACGGTTTGATCCCTTAGGCACGCCTACAGTCGGCCAGAAGTCGGTACCGCTACAGCCGGCCAGAAGAATGATACGGTTTGTTATTACTTTCTGCAAGCAGTTTATAGAATAGTGTCTGCAGATACAACTACATGTACAACAGACTTATCAAACAAACTGTTGAGTAGGGTGGTTTGGACATGGAGGTTTAGAAATACATGATACTATTTGAGTTTTGTTTTTATTTTGAATTTCAAGCAGCTGACCCTTATCCTAGCCCTAGGAAAATGAGAGAAAGCTATAAGAAAAAATATCGTCTTTGGCCAAATAGTTCCATTCAAATGGGCAGGTTTCATTCCCGAATTTGTGATTGCAAAGAATATTTAGAGATAATGTTTTGCTCCTGCGCAAACAACTCAAACCACTAAGATGGAATATAACGATATATTGGACTGGGTGTTAGATATATTGGGACTGAGTGCTGCAGTATCATTCAAGAGAAGTGGCACTATGACACAAAAAGATGCCGTCAGAAGCAGGTACTTCTACAAACAGGACATACCTCCAGAACAGAA
>NW_018408580.1:9565-10078 GCF_002113885.1 Mizuhopecten yessoensis
ATTCTACAAACAGGACATACCTCCAGAACAGAGGCAGGTACTTCTACAAACAGGACATACCCCCAGCACAGAAGTAGGTACTTCTACAAACAGGAATACCTCCAGCACAGAAGCAGGTACTTCTACAAACACGACATACCTCCAGCACAGAAGGAGGTACTTCTACAAACAGGACATACCTCCAGCACAGAAACAGGTACTTCTACAAACAGGACATACCTCCAGCACAGAAACAGGTACTTCTACAAACAGGACATACCTCCAGCAAAGAAGTAGGTAATTCTACAAACAGGACATACCTACAGAACAGAGGCAGGTACTTCTACAAACAGGACATCCCCCCAGCACAGAAGTAGGTACTTCTACAAACAGGACATACCTCCAGCACAGAAGCAGGTACTTCTACAAACAGGACATGCCTCCAGCATAGAAGCAGGTACTACTACAAACAGGACATACCTCCAGCAGAGAAACAGGTACTTCTACAAACAGGACATACCTCCAGCACAGAGG
>NW_018408580.1:13592-18654 GCF_002113885.1 Mizuhopecten yessoensis
GGTGACTCAGGGCAAGTAATAAGCGCCTGATAAACAGCTCGTGTGAAATCTTAATTCAAAGTTGTATTGATTGGTGCTTATGACCGTAACAAATCGTATTTCTATGTATTGTTAGGCACGATTTAGCATGGTTGGATAGGGGGCTGCATCAAATGTTGTATATTTATTTATTGTATTTTTAACAAAAGAATGCGAAGATCAATCCAAGTAAAAACTATATCTACAATATATATACGAATGCAACTAATCCAATATCGTTTTAGATTTGTCCTTTTGAGTGATGCAACGTAGAATTAATGATGGCAAACCGTTACTCGTTAAACACTGAGAAACATTTGTAACATTAACAGTAATTGAAAACAATCACAACTATTACTGTCACGTGACTGTCTTTATAATTTCTATATTAAGCAGTTTTGACTGTTTTCCTCCGAAAAAACACTAAACATAACACGCGAATATTTGCTACCATACGACTGTTGATTGAACACGTAATACACTGACTACCATACGACTGTTGATTGATCACGTGCTACACTGGCTACCATACGACTGTTGATTGATCATGTGATACACTGGCCTGGCTTCCATACGACTGTTGATTGATTACGTGTTACACTGGTCTGGCTACCATACGACTGTTGATTGATCACGTGATACACTGGCTACCATACGACTGTTGATTGATCATGTGAAACACTGGTCTGGCTACCATACGACTGTTGATTGATCATGTGATACACTGGCCTGGCTACTATACGACTGTTGATTGATCACGTGATACACTGGTCTGGCTACCAAACGACTGTTGATTGAACACGTGATACACTGGCCTGGCTACCATACGGCTGTTTACTGATCACGTGATACAATGGCCTGGCTACCATACGACTGTTGATTGATCACGTGCTACACTTGCTTCCATACGACTGTTTACTGATCACATGATACACTTGTATTTGCTACCCTTCAACTAAATGATGATATTTTTTGTTTGCCGTTTAATGCTACGATATTGGTACATGTGAACTGTACAGACATGGGAATGAGTCTTTTTTAAATGCCCAATAACAAGACCTAATGTTTCAACATAGCATAACACGAACCAGCACTGAACAACCTTTTTGATTTTATTCTACGTTTGAAACGCTTTTGACATCAGCCGACTAATATTGTGCGTGCACTTTTGTTAATGCACATGTTAAATCTGCCTGGACCTGTTTTTGCCATTTGAGCCTGATATTTCATTACCTATATCCGTATTTGAACAGAGTAATCTCCTAATTGTAAGAGATTTGTACTCGTATAACAGGCTTCTGATGACAATTTCAGAAAAAATCGTCCATAAATCAACCGTAGACAAATCCTGGAGTAGTTTGTTTAGGAGGAGAGTCTTAAATTAACCAACAGATTTCTTATAGAATATGTCATTGGTGTTAACTTCACAATAAACAAATAAATAAACAAAATAAATACAGAAAAAATATATAAACAAAAAGATGGAGACATAAGACTAAAAGTGATAAAAATTGTGTATAGGAAAAATCCTTCTCAAATTGAACTCGTATCTAGATTTATCTGCCCTTTTACGGAATACGTCATTTTTTTAATGAACAATTTTAAGTCGCCTCTCGGATAAACATATCGGAAATACAATAGACTGCAAAATAATCAGGCAAGTTGACGTTTGAATTGTGTCGTTGTTTTTCAAAAAGCTAATTGAACCGAAAACATGTGTGTTTATTTTAACTTTTAATCGTATCAATTCCTGCAATAATCAGAAGTGTTTGACGTTATTTATGGGAAACACTTGAATGACAGCTTAGTGAAGGTTGTGTTGCTGTTGATACAAATGTAACCAACGTTTAAAAACATTAAAAAATGAAAACACCAAAACATCTCAAGGTGTTACAATCAAATTGCTAATTCATTGCAGTGCTGTTTTTACGAAAATAAATTAACAAGAAATATCAACACTGCAGAGCCTAAGTACAAAGTTCAAAGTCAAATAATTAAATAGATCACCATTTCTACCACTCAGCGATGTAACGACGCCTTTCATTGGTTAGTTATTGTAGCCAGTGCACGTACAACGTCTCTCCGAAAGATTCTCTAGGATGAATTTGCTTTGTTAAGTGATGATAACTTTCCTTTCCGCTTGCATCTATATTAAACAGCCATGATAAGATAACTCATTTCAGCTCTCAGAAAACACAACATCTTCCTCCCACAGCTTGTTGGTGGCGCAATGAAAGCCAGACATCACGTAATAAATGTTTGTACGAGCAAAATTAAAGCCAAATTTGAATAATTTGATTTTTCTAGGCCAAAGCCAAAGATCGGAGTCACGAGATCACGTGAGTTTCGAAATGCCACCAAACGTAACCTACGAAATGTCATCAATCTTACTAAAATCTCGTTTGAATAAAGGAGAAAGTCAGATTTGGTAAAAGGTTAAAAGTAAAAGGTTAAAGGTAAAAGGTTAAAGGGGGTATTGATGAACTAAAGATGATATGTCGTGTCCTCTATTTTTATTTAGATTTTTTTCCACATTTATTTGCAATTATCAGTGTCACAGTGGTGCAAATTTTCCCAACCTTTCCTGTGATTTAAAGTAAAAAGGACAAGCAAATATCAGGAAAATAGAAACAATGAATGCAACGAGTGATTGACGGGAGAACCCAACATTTCTTTTCTATTCCGATTTCAATTGATGGAGCGATTCTTTTATTCATACGATTATCTCCCTTTTATAGTGTGACGTAACCGGAAGAAGAATACACTACGCACCGGTCAATTTCACCGATCTTATAAGAAACTCTTTGAAATAACGTGATAATATTTTTTTGAATTTTTACAAAAAAAATTAATAATAATAATAAAAATAAATATCAATGTGCTCCATGTCCTTCAGTGTGTATGCTATACCCTTTAAAGCGTACTGCTCCCTTCATTATGCCATGAGTTTAACGTTTGACGTGCATTGAACTGTGTTTTTTGCAAATTTTGAGAAGATTCCTTTTGTCCTATTATTTATCCCCATAGTGTGACATTGAGCTTGGTTCTCCGAAAATAATAAAATAACGAAGACAATAGCGAATACCGTCCCTAAATATAACGCCACAAACATATTTTCAGCAACATGTTAAATTGCAAATACAGGAATAAGTATACGGCAAGTCAAAGCTTTAATATGTTATGTTGTTAATGAAGTATTCTATTCGTTTTTCTAAAGCAGAATATCATGTATAATTAGCAATTAGTCCTGTCAGTTTATGATTTAGCATCGAACTAAAGCAGAATATCATGTATAATTAGCAATTAGTCCTGTCAATTTATGTTATAGCATCGAACTAAAGCAGAATATCATGTATAATTAGCAATTAGTCCTGTCAATTTATGATTTAGCATCGAACTAAAGCAGAATATCATGTATAATTAGCAACTAGTCCTGTCAATTTATGATTTAGCATCGAACTAATTGCTACAGTATTATTTCTTTTCTTCTAAAAATGAATATTGATGTCATAACACAAAAAGTATTGAAAATTTAACGTTGGTGATTCCCCCCCCCCCCCCCCCCCCCTCCTCTTATCCCTTTGGGATCACGACAAAATAAGGAAAGTCGCTTATTTTGAAGTAAATTGTCTACCTAATTATTGTGTGAACTGTGTAAAGGAAATTAAAATAATCATAAGACCAACTTTAATACAAATATGTCAAAAAGTTGGAGCCGTTTTACTGAAATAATATTCATAAAGAAATATGGCTAAATTGCATTCTCAAATGATTGAAGATATTTGTTTTTGTTGCATTTTAAAGATAAAAAAACCCCACTATTTAATGATATTCACAGCAATTTAAGTTTATATTCATAAGTCATAGTTTCATCAACATTATTTTGATATGAATTTGATAATTTCTCAAATATTGCACTATATATGTATTGCAAACATTGAGGAAGTCTATGCGTCGAAAGGTACCAACGTATGTTACGTCATCATTTACTGTATGACGTCATGCTGGTGAGATGAATAGCTGTTATGTGTTGATTAAAACGTTGACCGAACAATACACGTAACGACATTTTTATTCAATATGACACTTCTGAAACAAGGAAATTGAAAACAATCTATAAAAGGGACTATTTCCCGCACTAATTTGAAGATGTATTCATACGCCAACTGGAAAGTTTATGGAAAATTAACTTTATATTTTTATTTTTGTTTTGACATGTTCAATTAATTATAGCCGATTTTGAACTATTTTAAAATCATAATTGAACGATATTTACCATATCTATTCAACCTATATTTTAAAAAATAACACGGAAAATTGCTAAAAAACATTAAAATAATTGTTTGGCGTGCAACAAGACCCTATTAGTAAAGAAACCTTAAAGAAGAGATGGTGTCACAAGGGCTTAAACCTTGTCTCGTGCAATTTTTACCGAACAGAAAAAATGGCAGAGTCAACAATTTTGAACCTTTGTCTGATTAATAGATATTTTTTGGCATACACCAACACAACATGATACTNATTACATCATGAAAATTGGTTTTACTTCAAAAACCTCAAGTTAAAGGAAATTTAGATAAAACAACTTTCTTGTATTCAAACGAAGCAATTGCCTTCTGTCCCCAAATAGTGCAGAGTGCTAGGGTATGGAATTTTGAATATAATTAAAAAGTTATAAGACTTGTTAACCTTTTAACTCATTATAAATAATAAATAATAATAATAATATACAATATTTATATAGCGCCCTATATAATTTGTAAAATTACTCTAACGCTTTTTTTTTTTACAACATATGGATAATAGTAATGGTTATAATTGTGAAAACAAAAAACAAAGGCTTACAATCACTTTTATACATTTAAGCAAGCAATGTGCACATAATTGAACAAATAAATGGGTGGTATTTACATGACGTCTTTGCAAAGATTCTAAAATGCAGACGTGGAGAGGTGAGTTTTGATGTCCCTCTTGAACTTGGCCAGGGTATTTGACTTTCTAATAGCAGATGGTAAGCTATTCCACAACGTAGCCGAAACCCTCC
>NW_018408580.1:19055-30149 GCF_002113885.1 Mizuhopecten yessoensis
GCATAGCAATGATAGCGAAGGCTATGGCGACGACAAATCTCTCCAATCGGTTTGGAGTACATACAATATTTTCGTGGTCCTAACACCGACCCTTGAGGAACCCCGAAATCTAGTACTTTGTCATGTGAGGTGGCAGATCCGATGGCAACACACTGTCGTCGTTCACTCAGGTATGACTGTATCCAGCATAGTGCGGTATCAGTCACTCCATAAGAGTATTCCAGACGTTTATAAAGTATGCCATGGTCGATGACGTCAAATGCAGCTGACAAGTTCAGCATGACAAGCACCGCTCTGCACTTGTTATCCAATGCAGAAGCTATATCAGTATGTACACTTAGGAGGGCCGTCTCAGTAGAGTGTCCCATGCGGTAGGCCGATTGCATGTTTTCATGGAAACTGTTTGCACGGAGATGAACCTCTAAGATCTTAAACAGAAAAGGCAGATTTGAAACTGGGCGGTAGTTTTTCAACTCCTCCTTGTCCATTCCAGGCTTCTTTAACAATGGTCTGACATGTGCCTTCTTGAAACATAATGGAACCTTTGACTCAGCCAATGATTTGTTAATGCCTGAGGTAATCAAAGGAAACAGTGCTTCAAGACATTGCTTTAATACGTCTGTTACATTAGGTCATTACAGGAAAACGACAACCTTATGATGACTTTTATGGCGAAATCGGACAAAGCCCAAATAAAGCATCAACATTTCTGTTGTTCTTTCTTTTTAGACTTCGATCTTTTTACTACTCAGTCAAATTTGCACGAGAGATAATGCTTTCACCATATAGAGTCTGGACACGTCTGGTCAATATGTCTCACCAAAACTGGATTTTCGTGGAAGTGCTGTTTGCACAAAAGGAAATATTAAAACATATTTTTGTTTGTCTAAGTTGATGCTGTTTCAAAATACATGTAACAGAAATGTGTAATCTTTCAATTTGGACCCAAGAACAGGTTCCATTCAGTCATGCCGGCCTATTGGAAGGCTGCTAGTGTTTAAGTGAGTAAGGACATCATTAGCCTCAAAAGCAAATTAAATACAGATACTATATTATAACTATTTAGTCATATCTCTAAATTGATATTAAGATTGATTAATAGTAGATTCCATGTTCTAATAAGCAGGTGAAGCAAATATCTGAAGCTTCAGAATGTTATTAGACAAAGATCATTCATAGATCAATATTTTTGTAATACAATGCAAGATTTTGGCAAAACCTTTTTTTTGAAGTTTTGTTTGTCTTGCTATCTTTGTTGTTATCATAATGTCGTACAGTCAATCATAATGTCCAACAGTCAATCATAATGTCCAACAGTCAATCATAATGTCCAACAATCAATCATAATAGCATGATAAATATTGTACTTCATAGTTGTCCAAATAAGTGATTTTCATTCTTTTCTTTACGGTAAAAATAGCATTTTTCGCTGGATTGAATCTTTAATTTAATCTTGTTTCTGTTATAGTGAAGAAATCAATTATGTTGCAATAAGTTTGATGTTTGGGTAAGATGACTGGAGCTACGATGGCAAATTATTTCTGATGATCAAAAAAAGGCCGCAGATGATGTATTCTGTTTCTCTCGCCTGACAAATCAATATTAAATCAACTCAAACTCATTTTAAAAAGGACAATAACGTTGAAAGTCAGGATAAATACATAAATTAATAAATCAATAAATTAAATGTAAATCTTCGCAAAAACGTAAATCTTAGTGATAATGTCTCATTTAGTTTTCTTTCATGTTCGATTCTTTTAATGTGACCTAGTAAAAAAAAATATCCAGCAGCTGTATTTTTAACCATAAAAACATATGGTTCAAGTTTGCTGCAATCCTATGTTATAGCTGGAAAACCCCACCACAATGCACGACTCGTACATCTTACTTGTCACCATAGCGAAGTTTATGAGTTTATCGGGTAATGAGACACTGAACGTCGAGTTATTACCGGGGAGATAAGGACGGTCCAACCCTTTGGCCTACATTCCTTCGCGAAGTCCACTCTATAATATTCTGAGGCGCCATTAGCACGCGACGGTGAGACTATTAACATTATGCTGATCACATGATTAAACCATCACAGTGCTAATGGCGTGCGATATCCGATCTAGTAAGCACTCAGTGTGACAAACGCAACTCCGACGGGTCCCATAGGATTACAAAACGTCGCCCTAAATACTTCCCCAAATTGTCCTCCTTTAGAGACAAAAAAAGCAAAGTTTGACCTACATGTGCAAATGCCTGATTTAAGAGCAAAATAATGTCAGATTACGTACGGAAATCCGTTCTGAAACAGATATCCAAGTCCTAATGAAAAATGTACCATGTGACCAAGGTTGTTTAGATGTGCCTTTGTTTCCTGCTGGTTTACGTATAAAAGAACCTAACTTGTTTAAGACATTTAACTTATAGTCAGTTTGGAGGTTTTGTTGAGATATTAAATCTTAATTTTAATTTCTTTATGTTTTCAGGTGTTACTATTCTTGCAGTTTTAGGAAACTAAAGCAGCTTTAAGTAGCAGAGAGCCGATGGTGCTAGTATCTCTTTCTGAACCTTCGTGTTAAATCGTGAAAAGCGACGATCGTAAATTTAAATATCTTGTAAAATTAGTAGCGATCGTTGTTCATTTCCAGAATACAAATATACGTGGAACAATATTGTTTTAGGAGAATTCGCAAGCAAGATTAAATATTAAGTGAATTAAAGTAAGTATAAAAGAAATAAAGTGTGCAAAAATGAAAAAAATTCAACCTTGTCTAAAAAAACACTTCTAAATGAAGCAGTGTTATTATGATTCAAAGTTTCTTGACCTGTTCATGCCGGGGTAAACCAACAGAAACTAATTGCACATCAGCAGAGCATATAATTAAAGAAAAACTGCATGTAGAACTTCTTTCATGAGTTCTGATAGCTTCCATCGTGTTGTAGAGGTCATTGACCGAAAGCTTCTTCTCTCGGGAAATTGATGCTGGAAGGAGGTTAATTTTATATTTTACCCTATCACCAGGCAGTCGGAAGAAACGACTCCCAGAACTGAAAAGTCACACTGTATCTTCTATCATTACCAAGTGCTTCCTATGGGGAGTCATGGTGCGACGTTCCAATAAAAATAACGACTGCAAACGTAATCAGAGGTCGAATGGGTGTATTGATAAACGGAAATAGGAAGTACATCCCTATTTGAAAATCCAATGTAGGGAGACAGTATCACAATTTCCGCATATTCTAATGAGTCTAGAGTTGTGATGAATATTGTATGTTTATTATTGACAGAACAGTGTGTTCTCTCAATATTAAAGTATTTCAAAGCAATCCAGAAATTAATTCAGGGTGGTTTTTTTTGTCAATGAATCAATGTGTCCATTTTTCTGTACTTCAGGAAACCGGCTACCTATTTCACTACTGTGACGTTTTTCAAGAAAGATAACTCTTACATACAATTACTATGTGTATATGGTTTTATTATAACCTGAAATGTCAATTTTTAATCGTTTATAGATAATTTATTTTACACAATTTCAGTATTTATTAAATTGATATACATTAATGCAATACTAATCTATGGCAGTATAATTTTTATTGACATTATTTTGCAAAAAAATGTGGCTTTCATGTTTTTCTTTCAAAATTCACTCCTTTTTACATAAATTTCCATTTAAAATCCTTAAAATTCTGACAACCTATATTTTTTGTGGCAAAAAATGTTCTTTACATCAAAGCAAAATAACTACAAAATTTGAAGAAATTCTACTGAGAAATGGTTACACAAACCTACACTAATACTACAATTTAACGTAAAACATGTTTTACTAATATCACTGGCTTGGTAATTGGAACCTTACAATCGTTAACATCAACCTCTGTTTCTGATCAGGATTACAATTTTAGCAAATTCAATTTTTACGACATATATAAATTATTAGTGTTTTATTGCTTCGTCGTGTCAGTATTAATGTTGTGATATAACTTACGCCCTATGTCAATGGAAACATATCACATAGTAATAAAAAAACCAACTTAAAAAGTAGGCTCGGCCAAGTCGTTTTCAAGTGAAATAAGTTGATTTCATAAAAAAATCAAAAAAATCTTTTACAAAATAATATCAACAGTGCCATTATGCCTTTTCAAATTTTCGTTTTCTGGCTTTTAAAAACAAACTTTAGCCTTCTGGCATTTTTTAAATAATATGACACAGGGTAGTATTTGCGCAACTTTGCAATCATCGGTACTGATTGGCAGTGGCGAATCCTAGTGTTCCCCGGCTTTAGGTTCGCCTTATCTTACAGGGACGAAAAGTTTGCAGAACAAGCGAAACGTACACTATATCCTATTTCTTTGTTATGGGGTTATTCGGTAAGAGTTGATTATGTTTAGTTAGCTAAGGAATATTTTAATTGCGATTATTTTTGGGATTTCCATGTCTTTGATTACGACGTATTTAAATCGTGTTTGATTTTCTAGTTTAATTTATTTTAATTTAAAACGTAATTTATTTGCATCAATTATCATGAACAATTACAAAAAAAAATCCGTCTGTTGATTGGGAAACAAGTACTATTGTACTTATATACATAGTCCTTCTCATCGTTTATAACAAGCTTAGCTGATAGTACGTGTATACCTTTGCAGTGATAGCCTAAATATGTACATAAGAAACTGTTTAGAAAAAATGATAGAACATGATATTAGGGATAAAGATAGAAACTGATGGAGTTTTACCCGGTGGGATGGGTAGTTAAGTTTGCATGATATCTTATTGTAGATACATTCCAATTGCTTGTAAATCGTCTTGATGATTTTATAAAATTTTGAGTAGCTATAAAATTATTTACATTTTGATCATAGTAAATCAATACTTAATTTGTAAGTTGATTTTCTATTGTTTGTTACTAAACGGTTCATAGGATTTGATTTGATTGTCCTACATTTGACACGGGGTATTTATTTGAAGTTGAACATACGATTCTAGTGTTACCTGTAGAGATATCGGGAAGGCCGGACATGGATCACTCTCCAGCGACAATGGCGACGTCAACGATAAGTATTGTGCTTTGTTTTTGCTCCGATTCTGCAGAACTGTAAGTGTTATATCAACCAAATATGTATCATGGTTGTACCTTCGCTACAACCTTCCATTTCACTATATACTGAATGTGGTCTGTGTATCCGGGTCCAGTAACGTAGTATTATCCTGACTAACAGACAGTTTTATCGTTTAGATGTGTTTTTTTTTTGTTGTATTTGTTTTATTTTCAGATTTTTTTTTATACAATGCAAAAGTACATTTGTAATAGCTGAAAATCTCACACACACTAATCTCGCTTCCACTTTCACACACTCACAATTATTGATTGTCATTTTAAAACATTTTTCCAATGTTTACATTTACATTGCATTTGTATAAGGAAAGCAGAAAAGGAAAGGTTAATAAAAAGAAAAATAAGATGTGTGTTTTATGTTATATCTAAAATAAAAATCCTACACCAATACGCAATAGATACACACTGGACAGTACCTATTCATGCCGAAGGCACCAAGCCCAGCATTCCGCCCGGTCACATCATACTGACGACAGGGGAACCAATTGTTGCCATTCCCCTAAATGTTGAACGTTAAGCAGGGAATAACAACTACCATTTTAAGGACTTTGGTTTGTCCCGGCCTGGAGACAGAACCCATTGCCTTCCTCATCCTGGCGAACGCTCAATATTAAAGTCAAAAGTGAGGTGTTGCCAAGCAAGGCGCTAGGAAACATTATCGGCAAGCTCAGCAAGGTGAAGTGTAGCTCTGATTCTCAGTAGAAGATTTCTGAGTCCTCGAGCTTTGAGGTGATCTTGATGTCCGCATTGTCTCATTGACTAAAGAAATGGCACAGATTATAATATTACTTTACTCATTTCTATTTTCAAAATTGATAGGTACCCTTCTATTTGCATATAATCGCGTCTCCTCCTTATCACAATGTTGGGTCAGTTTTGATTTCCATCTCTTTGGCCGCCAACATCTCCATCGAGTCCTAGAAGGGCGAATTCAAACAGTTTTATGGTTTGTTATGATTCATTTTTTGTTTAGTATTATAAAAATAACACGTAATGAGCTTAAATTTGGTGTTTTGACGCTGTGGTATATTTGATGTGTTCAAAGTAATTTGAAAACAAATTGTCAAAACGTGAGTCACAACACATCAGTCCTAAGTAAACATTATCAAAACGCCAACATGCAAAAATATAACTGGCACTTAATAACGATACTATAGAAATCGTCAGGACGTAAACAGACAGCAAACGAATAGAGAACGCCTAACGAGCCGACATAAACACTGTCTTCACCCGGTGGCGTCTGCAATTAAACAGAGGAAAGTTTGAATTGTTGTTTTGGAACATCATCAGACCAATGCGTGCTGACGTCCATTATTAGCATTCAGAAGGTCAAGGTCGCGCACGTGTCGGGAATCATCCCTGTTTACAAATAGAACCGTAACGCCGTAGGTATTATGTCGTGTTTGTACACCGATTTGGTTCTAGATCACGGGTTGTCTAAATATATCGTCATTTGGCGAGGAGTAACTTAACACCCATTAATCATCTTGTATGAAGATTTTCTTTTTAAATCAGAAAACTGATAAAAGTCACGCAAAACTAACATGAGTTTAATAAAAAAAGCTTTTATCAATAAAAACATATATTTGTTGCTGGGTACCATCTACCGTCTAGATCACTTCCGGTGTTGCGTTGATGCCTGCCTTACACACCACCTGTAGTATTCCTACGCCTATTGACCTAATATAACTACGCTAGCTGACTTGGTTTGTCAGAATTGTTTGTTGACGTCCACCAATACGCATCGTATCGCAAGTTTTACGAAGCGGCCGTTAGAAAATCTTGTAAACAAATGGCGTTCTGTTCAGAAGTAAGATGTAATTCCTCGATACATAATGATGTGTTCACCATTTAACTGTTACGTGCCATTAACCGCGATAATAGTATTTCCTATAATTAAAACAACGTCTTACAGGATAGCCAACTTCCTTCCAACCACGTGCTCACGCGCTGGACACATTATTTGTGGACATATTTAGCTATTTATATTAAGAAAATATCCATTTGTACGCTTACGTGTCATCATATCATCTTATAGAAAATGTCTTTTTCTCTGGTTTAGATACGAAAAGGTCGCGTTGATTAGAGTATTGTCTTTGTTTACATTGTCGAGATAGCCTACGCCGATCGACCGTTTTCTTCATAAATATGTTAATGATCGAAGGTTTTTTCAGTCATACATTACAAAGGAGGAACTATGTATGGTTTGGGCGTGTTTTTGGCCCCCAAATGCATCAAAATTTATAACCTTTGAACAAATGGTTCTTTAATTTTGAATACTTCCCAAATACTATCATGAAATTATTTATTTGTATATTTAATTATTGTTGCAATGGTTACAAGTTCAAATTTGTATGAATTAGAAACAATGAAATATTCACTGAATATTGTCCTCTTTTGCAGAGTTATTCTCCTGGAAACCATAGAGCGCATCCTTGAACAAACTGAATATTAAAGGATAATGTGTAGGCACCTGTCATACATCTTTATGAGAAATATAAAGTTTATTCAAGAGTAAACTCTATTGGAGTAAAGAGAAAAACTATGCGAAATTCTGTTGAAATGTACTGAATAATCTTTCAATAATTTATGCAAATATTAACTGGTTACCATTGCAGCCATAATTGAAAACACAAATACATGTTTAAAAAATAATACCGAGGAAGTATTCAAAATTAAATAAACAGTCATTTAAAAGTTCTATTGAAGATTTTTAATTTCGATAGATTTAGGGGGCCAAAAAGGGCCAACGCTTCAGAGACGTTTGCTGCTGTTTTCTTTTGCTACCGTCACTGTACCCAAAACGGGACACTTATGGGAAAACGGGCCCAAGAAACTGTCGTTCAATGCCAAGAGGTACTTTTATGTATACAGTTTTCATTTCCTAATACTTTAATGACAATTTAACTGTATGTAAGCTGTATTGGCTGCTGATTATCGTTACATGGACAATTTTGACTAGTTTGGAGAAGAAATTTAATCGTACCCCTGTTTGATTTTACAATATTTGAAATATGTCTTCTTTTCTGCTGATATTGATCATTTATCCCCAAATATCAGCCAAAAGTGTTCCTTTTAAGGTACAGTTACGCCGGTTCAAGGGTCAACGTAACCCTGATGGTATTTCGCATTTTATTTATAGAACCACGCGCCCGAAATATCAACTTGTAACAGAAACGAAAAGTGGATAGTATCTATTTATGAAAATTGAACAAACATTATTGGAACTGATAGTATGGTACACAGAACATTGATATTTATCTAAAAGGTGTCCCGATTTGGGTACAGTGAGGCTATAATTTATCTTACCCTGGACAGGTGTATCCGCAATTTTACCGGTGTGAGATTTCCTTTTCTCACATCCTTCACAGGGTGATTCCGCTGTTGCTAGGGAAAAGATAACTCTATCTTACACAGGGTAGGGAAAGACAGAGACACGCGCTATGACGTCATAATAATGGAGTGTCGATGTGACGTCATTTTATTGTTTCCGTGATGTCATACAATTGTTGTGAATGGGGAATCATCCGTCCCAACCCAGGACTTTGAGGTTTGCCGGAAGAATAAGATCGATGTTTATTCCGACTGGAATTTGTTTATTTGTATGTATGTGAGAAAAATAATCAAACATGGGTCTGTTCCATAGACATGGATATCTCAACCCTCGTGTAAGAGTTTGGCTGGCCAGTACTCGGCAAGCCTCGTGCTGACCAGCCAAACTCTAACACTCGGGTTGAGATATTCCTGTCCACGGAACAGACCCATGTAAGATTCTATTATTCTCTTAACCTGGACAGGTGTATCCGCACTTTTACCGGTGTGAGATTTCCTTGTCTCACCCTAGGGTTGAGACGGGGGGATTCCCCTATTCATAACAATGGTGTGACGTCACTTCAACAATACAATGACGGCACGTCAACAATCCCTCAACGACACGTCAACCCTGAATTTAGCATGTAACGTTGTCATTACATTGTGTATATGATACACATTGGAAGAACAGGGTAAGAGAAAAAGAATCATTCATCCCCTTGTGGGTAAGATGGAGAAATCTAAACCCTCGGGAAAAGATTCTTCAGCTGCCAAACACACGGCAAAGCTTCGTGTTTGGCAACTTAAGAATCCTCCCCCTCGGGTTGAGATTCTCCTATCTCCCCCCCAAGGGGATGAAAGATTCTATTAGTCTCACCCTAGGGTTGAGACGGGGGGCATCCCCTATTCCTAACAATGGTATGACGTCACTTCAACAATACAATGACGTCACGTCAACAATCCTTCAAAGTCACGTCAACCCTGAATTTAGCATGTAACGTTATCATTACATTGTGAATATGATACACAATGGGAGAACAGAGTAAGAGAAAAAGAATCATTCACCTCCTTGTTGGTGAGACAGGGGAATCTCAACCCTCGGGGAAAGATTCTTAAATTGCCAAACACTCGGCAAAACCTCGTGTTTGGCAACTTAAGAATCTTCCCCCTCGGGTTGAGATTCGCCTGTTTTTTCATCATAAACGTTAAGATACCAGGGTTCGAGGTAACGGTACAGAATGCAATGTCTAGTTCAGACCCGATCACATGACTTCCATTTCATCTGTTTACACTCTTCAAAGTTTAACCATTTCAATATGCATTGTTAAACAGAATTGTGTATCCAGTAATATCGTATTGCTTAAACCTATAACAAACTATCGATTTTTCGATAAAAGCGACCAGTCGCACTACGTATTAGTATTATTGAACTTCAAACGAGATGCAATGTCGAACTGTATTTGAAAACAGACAAACAGATTACTTTATATTGTATAGATATTTTAAATTAGCTACCAACACCTGGGTGTCCTCACGTTTTATCAAAATGATGACGTAAGTGTTGACACAAGTTTACGATAATCAGACATCACGGCGAAATATTCTTGAATTTCCAACATGTACCGTGGCAATGACTGTCTGGTTTACACTCTCGTCTCTAACTCTATGTCATCCATGACTGACCTGGTCACCACTAGATGGATAGCCCTATAGCACTATGTACATCAATCAATCCCAGTGTTACCCAAATCCTGAGATTTGACCACAATGTACTTTTGATCAAAGTGCTCTCTATTGATTTACACCGTCTTACATGTTATAAGATGGTTCAATTCTCTATCAATAATGACCTAATTTACAGCCCTTTTTGGTACACAGTAGATAACTATCTAAGGGCTTAATGATTCTTATTTTTAATTTTTACTATATATAAAATAAGGTTTTTGATAAATTTGGTATTACTGATAAAATTTCCAAATAACATCGGAAATATAATCACTATTAAATTTTCAAAATGAACCTTGCATGAAAAAAGTTAGCGCTTTAGGCAAGGGATTGCTGTACATGGTGCTCCGCAGTATCGTTTGTCAGTTTTGGTTCTGACTATTTAGACATTTTTTGACATACAACGCCAAACGTTAGGTGCATGTGTACTATGCTAGGTTTGTATTCCCGGAGTAAAGCATGGCTCACAGCATGTCAGGAACGCATTAAAAATTCTGTGCTCGTAAGATAGTTATCTAATCTTTCATCTTAAGCTTGGGTAGTTCACAGCTACAACGGGATGATGCTATTGAATTGTAATCAAACAAAGTGATTTATTGTGCATTTTATTGGTTTTCACACCAAGAAGAGTTCCATGTTGGGAGTTAAGGATAGAATATTTATGAGGTGGGGGAGGCGCCTGATGTATAGGACATATATTGACTCAGGGAAACACAAAAAGCTACAAATCATCCCAGCAACAACTTAGAGCCGTTTTGCATCCCAATAACAGGAGACGACTGCCTTGGAAGGGCGATCAATATGAATGAAAAACAGGAGTGTGCCCGACTACAGGTTAACTGCAAAAATCATCCTTCGACGTATAGCAAAATGGGTAAATAATACCAGCGTTTGTTTAAGAAATGATCAACGTATGTATAACAAGGGGTGGTGGTGGGGTGGGGGCAGGGGGAGG
>NW_018408580.1:30202-32452 GCF_002113885.1 Mizuhopecten yessoensis
AGGGGGGGGGGATGCTGTAAAAATGCGGCCCGAGTTGATTATTTCTCCAACATATTTGGAATCTCGAATGTCGATACACATATACTAAGCAAGGTGACATAGATAATCTAACTATTATAATTAGGCTGTTCTTTTTCGCGTGCAAAACGAGATGAGATATATCATCATTTTAGAACAAGCTGTGCATATTTATAATTTCTGACCCTGTCGGCAGTTGTCCTGATTTTTTTTATTTCAACCTGGATATGTTTTGAACGGAATTTTCATTTTCAGTCGCCATTTTGTCGACATACGATTTAAACAATAACCACTGACGTCATGCTTTGTACCAGATGTATGTTTCAATCAATCAAATCCACCAATCTATCGACCTTGCTCGACAACACATGGAATCAGCATTTGTTAGATTAACAGACACTATTTCAAGTCAGCTTCGCGGTTAGTTCAAAGCAACATTCTGATCGTGCTACTGACAGGTTTGAAGTAGATTCAAAGGTTAAATGGATTCGTATACATACACGATTAGATGGAGGTACTCTCGCTCGATAAATGAAACCAAATGTAGACCTGAAATCAAAATATGATATTATGATAAGAAAGTCCCGCAATGGTTGAGTGTATATATTGAAATAATGTCTTTTTGTATCATGCGGTATTTTTTTTTTTTTTTTAGCAAGACTCACTTGAAGTTACTATTATTAAGAATTTGTCGATATAGAAATTCTACAGTTGTTTTTTGTTATTATTAAGAACGCTTAAAAACATGATATCTGTGTGAGATTTAAATTTCTTATCCTGTTATATGCGCAGCGTTTTGGGTTGTTAGTCCGTCACAGGATGACTTTCGGCCTCATTGTAGCCGCACAATGACCTCTTCCCTGATGCATGAAGCGACAACTTACGCTGACGAGCAAAGTGATAAGTTATCTACATGTTTTCTTGATGCCGCTAAATCATTCGATTGTGTTTAGCACTACTGATTACTTATGCAAAATTATGATTTGGGGTTTGATATTAATTTTATCAAATCTTGGATTCTATGTATCTTGAAATGCAAAATGCGGTTGTGTATCAAGGTTTTGTCTTTCACTGGTTCCTTATAGAGAAAGAGCAGGAGAAGAAACATGCACGGCCAGACCAGGGTTCGAACCCGGGACCCTCCAAACTCTAGACGGACGCTAATTGGTCGCCCACAATCGACTAAATCCAGTTCCGCTACATTACTCCTTCCTCTTTCGAAGTCTTCGCCCCCCAAAGACACAACTATTCATAACTCAGGTTCGGGTATCCCCTTGTCAAGCATACACCAAATGCTTGAAACAAGGGTTGGTCACAGGCACCACTGTAGCAGGAGAGGAAAAATGCACGGCCAGACCGGGGTTCGAACCCGTGACCTTTCGAACAACTCTAGAAGGACACTCTACCAAATGAGCTACCTGGTCGCCGACCATCGACCAATTCCAGTTCCGCTACATTACTCCTTCCTCTTTCGAAGTCTTCACCCCCAAAGACACAACTATTCATAACCCAGGTTCGGGTATCCCCTTGTCAAGCATACACCAAATGCTTGAAACAAGGGTTGGTCACAGGCACCACTGTAGCAGGAGAGAAAAATTGCACGGCCAGACCGGGGTTCGAACCCGTGACCTTTCGAACAATTCTAGACACAGGCTGACGATATTGTTCTTCAGTCCTATACCAAGTGTAGTCTACATGATTTGATGAATATGTCTTACAGATGTATAGGATTTTACATAAGTTTCCATTTCATATGAGATTTATGAAACGAGTCTAAGATTTTTCAATCTGAGCCTCTGGCGAGCTTAAATGAAAAGACTCGTGACGAGTTTCATAAATTCCATATGAAATGAAAACGAGTGTAAGATCCTTTTTATCACCTTATCAAGATTTGCGGCATTATTTCGCGTAAAAAGACAATTTTCATTCAACCTTTTGAAATGTAAAAAGCTGCCATTTTGACTACATTGCGCAAGTCTGTCACGTCATGAACTTATCGTAGGCGTGACGTCACAATTGAAACAATTAAAACGTTCAACCAATAATGGGCTGATATATCATATTACATTGGTATATCCACTGGATAACACAGTACATCATGTGATAAATGGTGGTTTAAGTACAACGCCTCAAAAGCATGTGTTTTAGTTTTTAATGAATCCAAAACATCTTATGTCAGATCTTCACGTTACCGGCGTTTGGGTGTTGACGCTGTGGATGAGTCTGAACATA
>NW_018408581.1:0-1500 GCF_002113885.1 Mizuhopecten yessoensis
AAATACCCCGATCCACCAGTTACTGGGGAGAACTGAGCAAGACCTTGCTCCAGTCAGCTAGCAGAGTGAATGTGGATCCTGTAAATAGTTGTAACTTTTTAACCAGTTTTTAACGAACTCGTGTGGAAGCCACGCCACACAAGTCTACCTGCAAGTTGATGCTGTTCGACGGTCCTTTGCAGTATAAATATAAATATAAACTGACACCCCCATCTCAGCATCTAGGGGCGACCCTCCAACAAATTGCACGATCGCTGATTTATTACGATGTAAGTGCCAAACATTGAAGATTTTCCCAAAAGAATAGATGTACCTGATATCGTACTCGATGTTCGTATGATTTTTCAGTGTGGATATATCGTTTAAATAAAGAAATTGTAATCGTATCAAAGGACTCCTAATTGGCCGCCATGCAAGTTTTGCTAGCGCATAAGCGGTTTTTCCCCCATGACCTTTGACATAACACTTTGAGGCCGCTTAAGAAATTACGTGTTGATACGTCTGTAGTCACTAGGATATTTTAGACGTTTGGCCATCGTCTGCAAACTGACAAAAAAATTACCGGAAGTTCGTCCAGAAAACATAAGAAAAAACACAGACAAATATTTATTACATTTTTGCCAGTGAAATATCAAAAGTGTGAAAATATAACTTTTTGATATTGACCAATCAATGAATCATAACGGTATCTTCTATTCGCTGCATTCAACGGCAACGATTTTTTGTTCAGATTTAAATGAAGCGACGGTAGAATAAGTGGTTGTTATTGTAAATGTACACACACTGAAGTATTTACATAAATATACAATTAATAACATTTTTATAAGCAATCATACCAGAAAATAGCATATAATTATATGAATTTGTTCAAGTTGACATATTGAAAAATCAGTAACAAATGTGAAGTTAAAAAAAAAAAATACTAATTAATTTGACGATCAAAGATATAGTGTATTCATTTCTTTGACACTAAATCAAAATAGACACACAGCGGCATTCATTGTTTTACTTTGAATTTTCTGCCAGTCTTTGCTTAGATGAATTATTCATACAATACTTTTTTATCATATAAACTTGCCAGTATTATTTTTGTGACAGGAGAATGGATATGATATCATTCTGACTTGACAAGTAATATATATAAGAGGAGAGGAATTAATATAAGCTTAATTATAGCTTGTTTTCCGATCCTCGTTGTATCTGTACTGTATTGTAATGTAGTGTGCAAGTGATGAAATAAAATACTGTTTAAACTAAACTAATATATATAACACGTGTTAGCAGATATAAACTGATACAAATAATGATTATAATCATTTTTGTTTGATAGTTCTTTTGTTTGAGAGACGTGCTTACAACGGCACTACTATTTTTAGTTGTAAAATGGCCAGGGCCTAGTGTTACCAATTTGGAGAGGGCGTTTCTAAGTTGAGATAACTTGTGCCTAATCCTTTTTGTTGAATGACAAATAAAATATGTTTAAATCAACCCATGTCCGTC
>NW_018408581.1:5010-6576 GCF_002113885.1 Mizuhopecten yessoensis
TTGAAAATGATTATGTTTCCCCAGTCATTGATATTCTAAGAAAACACAAACTTGATGTTTTACATGTAAAACATATGAAAGATATGGCCTCAGGTTTTTGAAATTTTAAATGATATTTCTCCATCAATTCTACGAAATCTTGTTGAGAGGAAAGACGTTTTTTACAATCTGATACAAGATAACCTGGTCAAGATCCCAAAGGTGAACACCTCCACATATGGTAAGAGATCTTTCCGTTTTGCTGCTTCCCAGGTGTGGAACAGCCTACCAAATGAACTTCGATTAGCTGATGATTTCTTACAGATGATGGTAATTCGGCATCTTGTGACATCCTTGACTTGTAGTCTGTCACTGCTGTCATTCTAGTCGCGAAGCCTCATTTGATGTCATCAGGTGATGGCCAGCCCTCTTCAGATGTTTCGACCCTTAATCACTACATCCTCCGGCTGGTGGGTCAGTAGTGGTGACCAAACCACCACTCGACTATGTCGACTTCCACATCAAATCTTCTCGTTTGTGCCATATCCAGCACGATGCTCTCTCTGCAGCTTCTCCCAATCGTCTGATGGCGGTAGCTCTTGCCCTCCCAGTGAGTCGTGTCGACTGTAGTGTCTTCCACACTGACTGTGCGGGGAAACCTCTACAGCCAACCTCCACTGGAAAGAGCCATACTGTCCATCCTCTGCTCCTGCACTTTTCCATCAGCTCATCATACTTGGCTTTCTTCCTCTCGTGAGCTTCCTCGCAGCCTTCCTCCCATGGTACGGTGAGCTCTATGGCAATGAGGTGTCTGGATTGCTCTGTCCATATTACCATATCAGGCCTCAGTGTTGTTTCCACTAATCCTGGAAACACAAGCTTCCTGTCAAGGTCAACCTTCATCTCCCATGTTGGCGCCCGTTCCAAGATTGATGAGGTGCTTCAAGGCTTCACTGTGGCTTTCTCCCCTGGTTTCACAAACTTGATACCAGCCTGGTTTGTTCTTACACCAGTTCTTTTCTTCCTTCTCTCCACTTCAAGGATATCTGCTTGGACCCGCAAGCTTTGTCATGCCTCCATCGGTATCTACCCTGTCGTAGTATGTGCTTCTTTGCAACCAGACAAGATATGAGCCATTGTTCCTCTTCNACGGAATATTAAAATCAACTTTAAGTGTAGTACCTTGTGTGTGTGCATGTTTCAGGGTATCGAGATCAAAGTGGTTGTAACTTTTTATAGAACACTGAAACTAATTTCACATGGCAGCGGGGGCATTTATGTCTTACAGACATTTTCTAATTTTTAGCTGTTTTTATCCACCAAATCACATATTTTTAACGCAAATACATCCAGCGAACATCTCCGCATACCTAGTAAGTGAAAATTGGGAACCTTCATATCTCGGAGGAGAAAAACTGGNATCAATGATGTTTTGAATGATTTTTTCCCTTCAGTTGCTGATGATATTGGTAGATATCTAGAGGGCGTGTCTAATTTTACAGACCACCCGAGTGCTATTAACATTAAAAGTTCTGTCTGTACAGAAAATGAAAACAATGTTTTTAACTTTCAGCACGTAGAAGAGAA
>NW_018408581.1:7572-14788 GCF_002113885.1 Mizuhopecten yessoensis
CTCTAAGATTTGTGACAATTATTTATATTGGAAATATTGTTTAGAAAAAGAGAGCAAAGTTCTTATAGAATGGTTTGATTTTAATGGTATGAAGGCCAATCCAGAGAAATTCCAGGCAATATGTTTTTGCAAAAAAGCTAGTGACTCTATCAAATCTTTTAATATTGAAAGCCTTGAGATTATTTGTGAAAACAGTGTGAAACTTTTAGGTGTGGATATTGAATTTCTTCTTAAATTTGATGTACATATATCTCGCCTTTGTAGAAATGCTGCTAAACAACTTGCTGTTTTAAAAAGACTGGGAAACAAATTTACAAAGAAAGGAAAAACTACCATTTTAAGTCTTTCATTCTATCAAATTTTAACTATTGTCCACTTGCCTGGCACTTTTGTACATTGACAAATACTAGGAAAATGGAAAAAGTTCAGGAACGAGCACTTTGTTTTATTGAAAATGATTATGGTTCCCCAGTCATTGATATTCTAAGAAAACACAAACTTGATGTTTTACATGTAAAACATATGAAAGATATGGCCTCAAGTTTTTGAAATTTTAAATGATATTTCTCCATCAATTTTACAAAATCTTGCTGAGAGGAAAGACGTTTTTTACAATCTGATACAAGATAACCTGGTCAAGATCCCAAAGGTGAACACCTCCACATATGGTAAGAGATCTTTCCGTTTTGCTGCTTCCCAGGTGTGGAACAGCCTACCAAATGAACTTCGATTAGCTGATGATTGCTTACAGATGATGGTAATTCTGCATCTTGTGACATCCTTGATTTGTAGTCCGTCACTGCTGTCATTCTAGTCGCGAAGCCTCATTTGACGTCATCAGGTGATGGCCAGCCCTCTTCAGATGTTTCGACTCTTAATCACTACATCCTCCAGCTGGTGGGTCAGTAGTGGTGACCAAACCACTACTCGTCTATGTCGACTTCCACATCAAATCTTCTCGTTTGTGCCATATCCAGCACAATGCTCTCTCTGCAGCTTCTCCCAATCGTCTGATGGCGGTAGCTCTTGCCCTCCCAGTGAGTCGTGTCGACTGTAGTGTCCTCCACACTGACTGTGCGGGGAAACCTCTACAGCCAACCTCCACTGGAAAGAGCCATACTGTCCATCCTCTGCTCCTGCACTTTTCCATCAGCTCNCTCGCTGATTTTCACGTCTTTGGAGTCCCTCAGAGTCATCACCAGCCTGCATTTTGCTACCTTGAACTCTTCAACGACCGATTTGAATGGTAGTTGTAGTTCTGCCGAACAACTGTACAGCCCAACTGATGTGAAACTTGGTGGGACCCCAAGCCACTTCCGCAGGTACCCATTCACCGTCTTCTCTAACCCTTCTACTGTTGAGGTTGGTATTTCATACAGTAGCAGCAGCCATGTGAGCCTTGGTAGCATGCCATGCTGGTATATCCATGCTTTGTACTTTCCAGGAAGTCCCGACTTGTGGATTATTCTTGAAAACTATAAGTCGTTTTGTGGGCTGCTCCGCACCTGGGACAACAAGGTCTGCTCATGTGCTATCTGCACACACCATCGTATTCCTGAAGGAAGGACTTCTTATTTTTGTTTTAATCTATTTCCATGGACCAGAGGAATAGTGTTGGCATCAAACCCAGAGGTAGCAATGTACAGTAGTCTACTGCGGTCTTGGGTGATATTTTTGTAAAATGACATACAAGCCTTTTGTATGGCCAAATTGAATATGGGTCAATTCCCCTCTTCAGTTTTGGCATTATTTTCCTCTATTTCAGCTTTATATTCCCCTATTTCAGATAAAAATACCCCACTTGTAACTTAAAATACTACCACATGAATATCTGTTTCCTTGGATCTATTTTGTTTTTATTTTCTGTCAGTTCCACGACAGAGTGATTTATTTCATTTTCCCTGTGCTCATGTTAATTATCACTGCTGATATTTCACTGCATGTTTACAGCTAGCCCTGTTTATGGTATATAATATCATAACAGTCACAAAAACACTTTATTCTAATCGTATCCGTTGGTCAATTCAAAACATCTATAATATACAGCGAGAAACAAAAATTACAGATGTCATCCGTGCCCCCTCTCATACTCTCCCCATGGCTCAGGCCTGCAGCCCTCCCGGGACAGGTCATGCACCTATAGCACATATTTTCCCCTATTTCAAAAAAAGGTGCTAACTTTCAATTCTTGCATTAATCCCTGAATGAATTGAATAATACATGTAATATAATTTATTTTATTTTTTTGAGACTACAGTTTAGGCTATTTACAAATCTGTGTCTACACAACAAAAGCTAACTTTTCATGTAGTCTTAATTTTGTACTCTGCACATGTGTAAATATTGTGGAAAATCCAGTTGAATGACCTATGCTAAAATGCGAATATTTCTGTTACCGAGTAGGTGATATTTAATTTATGACAGGTTTAAGAACAAAAATACTACTTGCGGGGGTCAATTTTTGGGATTAAAATAATGTTTTTTTCCCCCATTTTCTTTGGTGTAATTTGATGTGTTAATAACCATGGTTTTCACAAGTCCCAGGTCTGGGGAAAACACTGAAATTTGACCTGATGATACATTGTGATATGCAGAGTTGCCCGAGTGTGTTTTAGAAAAAATAATTATTCCGATCAAGGTTGCTGTTAGTGAATTAGGCCTTGGAGGGTTCAGTCAGGTGCATAATAGGCTCTAGGTGATCCGTCTCTGTAACGGTCTTGTATGATCTGTTAAACAGTAAAACACTACTTGTGTTTAAAGTAAAAAAAAGCATCCTTTTTAGTTCATGTATGTCATATTTTTAATTGTTACTAAATATAATTTAATGTTTAACAGGTACATGTACTACACCATCCCTATCGAACCCCGTTTGCAGCAGCTGAAGGAAGTGACTGGGATAGCCAATCTTCTGAAGGTACACAGAGTCGCTGCGTCCAGGTACATTAACGACCTGCATATGTCGCCAGCGTGGTTAGGCTTTCATGAGCAATTAGGTAAGGATGCTATTGTCCTACTGCTCAGATGGCTTTAACCCCTTCCACCATAACATCACTGCAGGAAGTTATAGTACTCTACAGAGTGGACTGATCCTCAACCTGCCACCTCAGCTGCAAGCAAGGAGTGCATTGGCCATGCTATGTGGTCTCATTGCAGGTATCTTTCTAATTTCAATGTCAGTGAATTTTTTTTGCTCAGTTTCACTGCCAAATACAGGCTGTTTCCCCTAGCTTAAAAGTGCCTTATTTTCCCAAAATGACAAAAAAAAAATATATATTTCTAATTTCAATAAAAATAGTCCTATATTTTCCCAATTCATAAAGCTAGGAACAGGCTATTGTAAAATTTAGGTAATAAGGACACTGACAGATATTTTTACACATTCATTAAAATGATGATTGTGTAAAAGATGTGGATTGATAAGGTTGCCTTACAAGCGTTAGCTGTAGGGAATTTCCTTTTAGCTTGGCGGTAGAGCATCGGGCTGGAGAACCAAGGGTTGCAGGTTCGAGCCCCAGCGACGGCACCATCTTTATCGCTATTCCTTCTCCTATTACAATTGATTAGAATTAAAGGCAACAATGTGAGTTGTAATTTCTGTATCCAATCATGACTGGGGATATTGATAAGTGTCCTCTTTTTCAAATTTATGTAATGAGAGCATACCCTTATATCTATTTGCTTGGATCATTCCAGGTTCCAGAGCACCAAAGAGGCTGAACATTTACAATCAGGTAATTGTTGATGAGCTGAAGGCCCTGGACCATGGTATAAGCACATTTGATGCGAGCTAGTACCCAGACAACAACAACGACCAGGGCACGGATCATGTTTATGGTTTGCGACGTACCCGGCAACGCAACGAACAGAACCAATTACAACAGAATGAGAAAGCAGCTTGTGGCCATTGCCATCTTACAGGTAAGCAGTTTTTATACGCCCGCTGCCCGACAGGCCTTATTATGGTATGGGCTGCGTTGACTGACTGATGTCCGATCGTCCGTTCATCCATCTGTTAGATGTCCTTGTCATAGATCCTCCTGCCTTCATTCATCAACATATCTTGATGAAACTTGGTACACATCCAATTGCACCAATATAGCTCGAATGAGTTTGCATTCCAGAAGTTTATGTGCATTTTTGGTGGAGTAATTCCCCTTTTATTGCCAAATATCTGTTGTGTTTAAACTTTCCGCATTTTGGCATATCACACTTGCCATAGCAACGCTGTTCATCGTTTCTGCTTATAACTTTTGCTTGTTTACGTGATAACTCAAACAATAACCAAAAACATCATTATCTGCCATTTCTGTTCATTTACCCTCGCAAATATTATCCGATTGTCGTTAAACTTAGTAACAGGGTTCAACGCATTAAGGGCTCGGCCAAGTTTGACAACCACTTTAATCGGACTCCATTTGGCAGAGTTATGGCCCCTTGATTAACGAAAAAGCTATACATTATGTCTCAACAGACCGATACTCACATGTTTAATGTTACCTACAATATGTCCTGCAAGTGGGGGATATACATTCCACAAACTTGCTTATTGTCGTTAATTTTTCCTTGTTTAGACGATAACTTAAACCACAATTGTTGTTTCATGACCTGAATGCTTTGAATGGGTTCTTTAATGCTTTTTTTTCGGCAGAGTTATGCCCCTTTTTCATTGCCAAAAAAGAGTACTCCGTCGAAAATGCAAGAACTTTTAAGTTCATTTGTTCAACACTCCTACCTCAAAGCCAAGGTTCTAGTTTTAGTAATAGCAACATTGACCACGAAAGTGTAATTCTGAAACACAAATAGCTTGCGCCATAAACACAGTAAATGAATGGCAAGGTCACAGTCGCCATCAAAACGGTGGCAGTAAACACATTTATATCATATGTCACTACCTGCTTCTATATATTAATACCTATCCGAGGGTCATATCATGCTTCAGTAGAGATAACTTTTAGTACATGGCAACTTGATCATGCTGTTGTTGTTGACTTTTCATTTAGTTGTTTTTTAAATGTTCTTGGTTAAGTTATAATCTTTTTCATACACAGGTCAGTATTCTTCCATACTTAATTAATTGACAAGACAATTTACCACCATCTTACCCTTTCAGACAGGACAGCTCAACAGACAAGAAAGTTGTACTCAGGACGAAGAAAGATGAGGTTTAGTTGTCCCGATACCTTGACTTCCTGGAACGAGACCAGAGAGACAATGGGTATGTTATTACCTGTAATTTAACCAGAGAAAAATGAAAGACTATGATCCTTTATTCAAAATTATAAGCATTACTTTAGCTTTGTGGTCTTGTCTTATTAATGAAAGGTAAAAGGAATTTGTGTTAAATGACTGTCTTATGCCTGTTACTTTATTTGAGTTTAGTATTTTGAGTCTTTATGCCATCTAGTGTGTGACCTCAAAATATCACATTTGCTTTTTAGGTCACCTGAGACAAAGTCTCAAGTGACCTATTGCGATCACCTTTTGTCCGTCGTCGTCCGTCGTCCGTCCGTAAACAATTTACATTTTCGACTTCTTCTCAAAAACCCCTGAACCAATTTCAATGAAACCCTGCAGAAACCTTAAATGGCTAAAGGTCAACAAAAATAGTTGCCGGTTTGGTCCCTGGCCCCCAGAGGCCTGAGGGGCGGGGCCGAAAAGGGTTGAATTGACTGAAATTTCAAAATAAATTCTTCTCAAAGACCCAGATATGGTAGAATCAAACACTCTTCATAGATGGAAGGGTCTTAAGGGTCTCACGTTTATGGTTTATAATGGCAAATGATACTTTGAATATTACATGTTAATAACTTGATTGGAATTATAACCTTGAGTTGACAGTTTGATACTTTGAAAATTTTGAGCTAGCCCTATCCCCAAGGACTGTAGGGTGGGGCCCAAAAGAGTCAGTGTGCTAAAATTTCTTCATTTTCCTTGTTTAGAATCAGAGGTGCTAGTTTCAAATACTTTTTAGTCTTAAATCTTAAATCTGCTAGATATTGAATAAGGTGGTTTTATTGTTTTCTGCACTGAATAATATTTCTGTTCGTGTTAAAAACAAAATCAACTCTCTTTATAAATATATCAGGTGACCGTTAAGGCCCATGGGCCTCTTGTTCTTGTTACTAGTGATAAGTCAATTTGGTCTAAACCTTTGATAAGAAACCCCGCGCGGGCGACAGTCGTCGCTCAGGTGAAGGGAATTAAAGCCCCATCGAGAAATCACCTGAGCAAAGTTGCGGGGGGCCGCCCACCCCGCGCAGATGAGCTAACTAATGTACTGTACATTGAATAGCACTGACAGTCCAGGATGCCCGAATGCTATATTTATATGCTGTATGCATGACTATTTCATGCAATACAATATAGTAGTAGAACGTGCTACGTCCAAAAAAATATCATTTACGTTCACGTCAGGTTATCAGGTGGAAATCGGTCGGAATAAAACAATTATGTAAGATAACAATAACTAACGTCTCTGAGTAACACGAGGCTATCATTCAGTTGTTTAAGCAGCACACAGTGTTTTGGATGGTCTGCTATTTGCACCAACCATTCTTGCTCTATTTCGTATTCGAAGTCAGAAGGTTGCATAAATTCACGAGAGAAAATCAGCTGCTTTCGACGACCTAGGTACAGGTGGCGCTGTTGATGTACATTACGTAATGCGATGTCAATCAGGTGAAGCCGAAATACTTTGACGAGTAACCGAGATGTGTAAAATTCTTCCATTTTCTTGTGTGTACACTTTGTTTGAAAGTTTATAGGGAAATATTATGAACCAGTAAACGAAACAAAATGTCTCGTCTCCAATTAGCGTAGTGAAGCCTTGTGTCCACTTGGCCTTCGAACTTGACAGATGTTACAAAACAAATACGACACAAAATGATTTTGAGATATGCTTTCAACCCTAGAATTCTATATTTCGTCCAAATGTGACTGATTTTGGCTAGTCCATATTCTAACAGAGGGTAAAAAGCGTTTGCAACACTACAGGTACGGGCGGCAGCGACCCTTGACCCACAGCAGGTAACTAGCTGCCTGCTAACAGGGTGCAGGGTGTCTCAAGTTGTCAAGCATGGTTAGCTTTACCATTCTACCCGTGTGTTAATGTATTGGACATATTCATCTTTAATGTATAAACAGGAAACTGTACTTGAAAATTATAGAACAATCTGGAACAATTTTTAATTATAACAGTAAGAAGAGTCCAAGCGCC
>NW_018408581.1:18163-21378 GCF_002113885.1 Mizuhopecten yessoensis
GGGGCGGGGCCAAAAGGGGGCAATTTGGCTATATTGCTTTAAGCGACTTCTCTGGAACTAAGAGATGGATATCAACCATATTGGGCTGGAAGCACCCCTAGGTAGTGGAGATTCCAAAGTGTACAAATGGTGGAGCTGAACCCCCAAGGGGCTGAAGGGTGGGGCCAAAAGGGTTATTTGGCTATATTGCTACAAATGTCTTCTGTAGAACTATATATATATATGTTCTGGATATCGATCATATTTGATCAAAATCATTCATGGGAGGCAGGGATTCAAAATTGTACAAATGATGTGGCTGACCCCCCAGGGGCATGAGGGGCGGGGCAGGGTTATTTGGCTATATTGCTTTAAGCGACTTCTTTTCTGGAACTAAGTGATGGATATCAACCTTATTTGACTGGAAGCATCCCTGAGTGGTAGAGATTCAAAATGGTGGGGCTGACCGCCCAGGGGGCTGAGAGGCCGAGGCCAAAAAGTGTATTCGGCTATATTGTTTTAAGCAACTTCTTCTCTGGAATTAAGTGATGGATACAACTATATTTGACTTGAAGCATTCCTAGGTGAAAGTGATAAAAATTGTACAAACATACCTGCCAAGATTTCGTCAGGTTACACCCTTGATTTTAGCCCTTCATCCACCGGGTTACGATTTTGACCCGGATTTCGTCTATTTCACCCGTTTTCACCCGGAATCTTTTCGTATATTAGAAGTTGCAGAAGTCACTCGGAGTTCTCTAGACTTTTCCATCCTTCTTCATAAGAAAGACAATCTATTTCCTGTTTCCGTTTCTCACCAACAGGTAAGTTGTGAGTTGTTTATATACTTACTAGAACTGTTTTTACAAATGTTTATATAAAGACCGTTGTTACTGAACTTGCCGACAAGTAATTTGTCAGGTGTTTTAACAAATAATAGAGTTTTTTTTAGCTCACCTGGTCCAAAGGACCATGGTGAGCTTATGCCATACCGCAGCGTCCGTCAGTCAACTTTTCCTTTAAAACGCTACTTGTCCTGAACGGCTAAATTTGGTCTGGATTATCCTAAAGCCAACGGGACTCAATTTTGTATAAACGGAGGGTGTGGCCCCCCCCTGGGGGCTGAGGGGCGGGGCCCAATAGGGGAAATAGAGGTAAAACCTTCAAAATCCTTCTTCTTCTGTAGGGATTAAGGGATTTTATGCTAATTTAGTCTGGAGCATCCTTAGGCCAAGGGGCTCAATTTTATATAAATAGTGGGTGTGACCTCCATGGGGGCTGAGGGACGAGGCCCAATAGGGGAAATATAGCAAATTCTTCAAAATCCTTCTTCTTCTGTAGGAATGAAAGGATTTGTTCCATATTTGGTCAGAAGCATCCTTGGGGAAGGGGAACACATTCTGTATAAACGGTGGGTCTGGCCCCTCTGGGGGCTGAGGGGCGGGGCCCAATAGGGGAAACATAGCAAATTCTTTAAAATCCTTCTTCTTCTGTAGGAATGAAAGGATTTGGTCCATATTTGGTGCAGCATCCTTGGGTAAAGGGGAAACAATTTTGTATAAACGGTGGGTGTGGCCCCCATGGGACCGAGGGGTGGGGCCCAATAGGGGAAATAGAAGTAAAACCTATATAATCCTTCTTCTATCATATGGATTAAGGGATTTTATCCTAATTTAGTCTGGAGCATACTTGGGCTAAAGGAACTCATTTTCATGTACACAGCGAGTGTGGCCCCCCTGGGGACAGAAGGGAGGGGCCCAGTGAATAGGGGAAACATAGCAAATTCTTCAAATACCATCTTCTTCTGTATGAATGACAGGATTTTGTCCATATTTGGTATGAAGCATCATTGGGTGAAGAGGAACCAATTTTGTATAAATGGTGTGTCTAATCCCCCTAGGGGCATAGGGGTGGGGCTCTGTTTGAAGTTTATTCTCACTATATCTCAAGTACTGGATGGATCTTTCTGAAATTTCATATGAACTTACAGCACCTACCATGGATTGCTATTATCTTTACTTCATACCAATTATTTTAAACATATTCTGGTGAGCAATACAGGCCCCAAAGGGAAAATTTACCAATATTTCAAAAATCTTTTTTGCTTGGTGAGAATTATCCTTGGAGGAAGATGGTTTCAAATTGTAAAATTGAGATTCCTACCCCATCCCCTAGGGCCAGGGCGGGGCCCCAAAGGGAAAATTTACCAATATTTCAAAAATCTTCTTCTCCAGACTCAGAGGTACTACAGTCATTTGACCTGCATGGAAAGAAAGATCATCAGGGGCTTTACTTAAATTGTAAATTACAGGACCCCCCAGCTATTCGTTCTCCCTTGGGGAGGGGGTAAAGTTTACTATAGTTTATATAGGGAAATAACACTTTTGGTTTGGGTATATTTTGAAAACTGTCGGTAGGAAATTATTTTTACTTAATGAGAATTATGCTCGGAGGAAGATGGTTTCAAATTGTAAAATTGAAATTCCTACCCCAAGCCTAGGGGCCAGGGCGGGGCCTCAAAGGGAAAATTAACCAATATTTCAAAAATCTTCTTCTCCAGACTCAGAGGTACTACAGTAATTTTCTCTGCATGGAAAGAAAGATCATCAGGGGCTTTACTTTAATTGTAAATTTCAGGACCCCCGAGCTATTCATTCTCCCTTGGGGAGGGGGTAAAGTTTACTATAGTTTATATAGGGAAATAACACTTTTGGGTATATTTTGACAACTTTCTGAAGGAAATTATTTTTACTTGGTGAGAATTATCCTTTGAGGAAGATGGTTTCAAATTGTAAATTTGAAATTCCTACCCCAAGCCTAGGGGCCAGGGCGGGGCCTCAAAGGGAAAATTAACCAATATTTCAAAAATCTTCTTTTCCAGACTCAGAGGTACTACAGTAATTTTCTCTGCATGGAAAGAAAGATCATCAGGGGCTTTACTTTAATTGTAAATTTCAGGACCCCGAGCTATTCATTCTCCCTTGGGGAGGGGGTAAAGTTTACTATAGTTTATATAGGGAAATAACACTTTTGGGTATATTTTGACAACTTTCTGAAGGAAATTATTTTTACTTGGTGAGAATTATCCTTTGAGGAAGATGGTTTCAAATTGTAAAATTGAGATTCCTACCCCAACCCTAGGGGTCAGGGTGGGGCCCCAAAGGAAAAATTTACCAATATTTCAAAAAAAATCTCCTCCAGACTCAGAGGTACTACATTCATTTTCTCTGCATGGG
>NW_018408582.1:0-6171 GCF_002113885.1 Mizuhopecten yessoensis
CCAGAACTGGTGATTATGTTTATTACAAAGGTATATGTAATTGATAACATGAAAAAATAAGATATAAAATAGCAGCAAATCATTGTTTTAGTGTTGAAAATTTTAATAAATCCTATATTTGAGTTTCCTTTGTTGTTAAAATGTAAACAGAAGGATTGATATGCAAATTCTTTACATTAAATTTACGTCCTTGTATGATCTTGGCAGTTTCGAAGACGATAAACTCCAAACAAATAAACATGATTCCCCTCCTAAAGTATTAAAGGATATGTGATTTCGCATTTTATCGATAATTACCAGAAAATGAAAGGAAGGGAGATAATACCTCTACTACGGCTGGGGAAATCATGGAAGGGTTGATTGTCAATTGACAATTGAAACTGTATATATCATTTAAAATATATACGTCTTAAAGTCGATAGTAAAAATATAAATCGAAGCTGTTTCTGAACCTCTCGTTGACGCAATATAGCATTGTTCATAATGTAGCGAACTTTAATTATTTAATTGTGAAGTTAGCCTATAAAGTGAAGGTGCAAATAACATTTAAAAATATTGTATAGAAATAATAGAAATACCACATGTAAAAAGTATGTATTATTTAAGGATTTCATTTTGCTTTGGTCGATTTCATGGGGTGATGAATTGAGTTGGTCTTGAAACAAATTTAATGAACTGCGAAACAACTCAATTCATCACCCCATGCCATCGAACAAAGCAATATTCAATCCTTATATTTCAATCAACGTGGGTTTTTTCCTCAATAATTGGAACTTGTGAAGTCCATTCTGATCGTTTGTCCCAGGTTCTGGAGCTTGTGCAAGTCTACGTTTTGACGTAATGTAAATAAACTATAGTCCGTCATTGACGGACCATCATACAAAGGGATGGTATACGTTGCTATTTCAATACAACCAATTTATAAGAAAACAAAACATAAAACCATATTTTAAAAGCCATCTTTAATTTGTTGTTGATAAATTCATAAGAGATCAAATTTTCTGATACGCTATCGCGGAAGAATATTGGCTAGACGCAGTGCACAGGCTCAGCTGTGAGTCTAAGGCAGTCATATTTTTACTAGCTCGAAATGGAGAACCGCTTAATTTCGAGGTTCTACATTTTCTGGAATGTGAAGCTGAAGTAATTGAATGTCGAATTAGACAGGAAACCAGATGTGGCTTGAAAGGACGAAACGTTTGATATGACATTTGGTTGTTCGACGGGATTTTGAATATAAGATGGGACCACATGGATCTACCACAGGGGTTCGTTACAAATGTCTGAAATACATATTCTATACTTATACAGCACACATAAACATACATTTATACACATATACTATACTGATATGGTCACAGCACACATAAACATACATTTGTATGTAAACGAACCCTTGTGGATCTACGTTGTTTTCAATTTGTACCGAGGGTTGATAATACACAAGGCAGAATGGGTGGGTGATTTGGTCCTTTTTTTCTGGTAAAAATGACCGTTTCAGGTTTTGCAGCATTAAATTTAAAATCCCACCTTTTGCCAATATACTTATATTCTGAAGATCTTTTGTGAGACTTTCTGCTGCTTGGATTGAATTATTATCAATAATCATGTATAAAGAGGTATCATCAGCAAATGATTTAATTTCACTATTGTCTAGATCTAGTATATCATTAATGTAAAATAAAAATAAAAAGGGTGTAAGAATTGATTCCTGAGGAACTCCAGCATTAACAGTAATTACATTTGAAAAGTGGCCTTCTGTAAACACTCTTTCAAATAAATTGTCTTTGAACCAAGATAACAATATTCCTTTTATTCCATACGACGCTAGTTTGAATATAAGACCATCATGCCATACCGATTTTCCAATTCCCAGGATGTTGTGTTTTTGCCACTTTCTATTGTTTAATTAAATAACAATTGTAGAGGTAATGAAATGGAGGAATGAGCTGTTTAATATTTTTTGGAATCATCTCATCTGGACCAGGCGTTTTTTTAACAATAAGGATTTGTGACTTATCTAACATATCTTGCTCAGAAGTAAACATATTATCTAACTTAGAAGGATAATTATCAACAAAGGGAGGTAATTGCTCACTTTATATAATCTATGCAAGTCCTTACAATTCTTATTATACGTTTTTGTATCGTAACTTTGGCATGCATTGCAAAAGGCAATGGTACAAATGTGATAAACGTTTGCCAAGTCAAAGGTTGAAGATTTATGTTTAAAAAGCATAAAGGTACCATAGGTCCACTATAGGAATATAGCTGGAGGGTGCAGTAGCATTTTAAATGTATATAACATGTAAAACCTTAAAAGCACACCATACACAGAGAATAGTGTTAATTGTATGAAATTATAAATGTCGTTTATTGTATGTTAAGAAAGAGTTGATCTATCTTATAAGATTTACGTTGTAACAAATGGAAGAGTTATTTGGAATTCTTTCTTTTCGGATATATGTTAGCTGCAGGAATGACGATGTTTTAATGGAATAAACTTTATAACTCTAAAATAGCCATGTTGATTCCTTAAATAGGTTTGGCTTAAAACGTTGTATGCTATGTACTCAAATATATCTATCATATAGTGAAATATTTCATAATATACATAATAATAATTTCAGTCCTTGGTTCTAATAGTTCAAAATAAAATGAAGAAAAGAAATAAGCAAAATATCACAACAGCAAAAATGATTCACAATTTCTATTTGATTTTATTTGAACTAAACATTCACATGCATATTTGTTCATAGATATTATGGTTAGACATAGGGTACATACGTACTGTTAGTTTTAGTCTTTCATAGAATATTTCAATTTCGCATTTTTTCAATATTCCTTAATGAAACACGCCATCTCGAGTTATATTTCAAAAAATGTTCAATTAGCATTGTTATAGATGTGTCTTTATGTCACCATCAATGTCCTATATTTTACGGCAAAATGTTAAATTAGTCAAACAATGAAATATTGGTATCGTTTAGCAGCACAGTTGTTACACGTTCCGGGTAATAATCACAGTCCTTACATCACACTTGTTTCTCCTTAGTATTCGCCGCATCTGTTTTACACAACCTGGTTGAGCTCATCGGAACGTGTTGTCTGTTGCCTGTTATGATTCTCTCATCGTGGTTATAAGGAGGAATCGTTATGCCATCAGTGTTCACTCTGTCTCTAAAGTCTCCATTCACTGGACCATCTGGAATAGCCAAAAAGTCTGAGGTGGGACATTGCCCAACTTGTGAGTGATCATGCGGAGATGGTTTGCACGTTTTGCATGCATTGTTTGCTTTTGTAAACGATGAGAAGTCGGATTTTGCTTTAACATTTTCTTGTGTCATATTGCATATACAATTCAATTTTTCAACACTTTTCGATGCATTAAAAATAGTAGATAGTCCCATTTTGGCTACAGTTCGTCGCTGCCTATCTTCAATGGTAGGATCAGCGCCATGTTTGAGTAAATATAGGAAGATCGTATACCTGGTAGACGATGTGTTAATGGTTGGTATGGAAGACGTGTCCATTTCCAAATAAGCCTTCATCAGGGGGGTTTGTCCATTTTCGTTGGTTGTGTCTATATCAGCTCCTCCGTCCACAATAATCTTCACTGGTTTATACTGGCCCTTCATTATAGCCCTGAACAGAAGTTTGGAGGTGGCTCTGTCATCCATTCTTCTAGTTTGATATTAAGTTAGCGATGAAGTGAGAAAACTGTGAAATAGTTTAGATGAACTCACTATTTATAGCTAATTTTGTATTATGACGTAGTTTGTTATAATGTATGTTTGTCACAGTTTGTTTCATCGGCTCGGCGTATCGGGTTGATGATATGGTTTTGACTGGCACATGATATAAACCTTTCTTTACCTTCAATTCCCTTGGAACAAGATTGTTAAAAAATAAATATATAATACTGTTGGTGTTATTGTTAATAAGATTCCTCAGTTTGGAAATTTGTGATATCAAAGTTCTACTTTCTACACAAAGAATTTACGTATTAAACGTGTTGCAACGTTTCAAGACCGATTGGTCCCTTTGTCAAGCTATGGATTATTGAGCGGTTTGAATTTTTTACCCGTACAACGATGTGACGAAAGTGTATATTTTTTATGTCACTCGACCCGGCATGTTTCGCCTAACGATAGGGATCGTATACACACTACATCAGATAGGTTACATGTAGGGTGTAGATCTAGCCCCCTCTCCTTTATGCCAGGATTGGGTCATGCAGATGACCCAGTTGGTGTCCCCTCTCGTCTCTGTTAATGTTCTGAGTTTCCTCATTTTGATTGCTACTTGGATTTGTTTCGTTTTTGTGTGTTGTTCCCTTTCAACTATATTGGCATTGTCCCAATCGATGACGTGATTTTGGGTGTTAGCGTGATCTGTTAATCCGATTTATTGTACTGGGTGGCGGATATATTACGAGTGATGTTGCTTATTTTCTCTACGTCCTTTTGATGTTGCTTCAAAACATACAAATGCCAAGATAGTCGAAAGGGAACAACACACAAAAACGAAAAATCAGGAAAAATCAGAAGATGAACAGAGACGATGGGGACATCAGCTGAGTCATTTGCATGACCCGATACTGACATAACAGGGGAGGAGGTTATATCTACACCCTACTTGTAACCTATCAGATGTAGTTGTGTATACGCTACCCATCGATAGGCGTAACGACCCGGGTCGAGTGACATACAAAATATACAATTTCGTCACATCGTTGTACAGGTACAAAATACAAATCGCTCACTCACTCATAGCTTGACAAACGGACCAGTCGGTCTTGAAACGTTGCGACATGTTTAATACGTACATTCTTTGTGTAGAAAGTAAAATTTTGATATCGCTGTTGGTGTTATTGATGGTAATTCCAGGTGGCACTGGATATAATGAAGAAGTCTTCATTATTTGCAAATTTCAACTTCTTTTACAGCAGTTTCAACATTTGTTTATTTATTTGGCCTTCAAAAATGACTTACACCTGTACGCCTAGCCATATATTGAAACTGATGGAAATGATCAGTCCGAAATGCTGATCACATACAAAATAGCCATTGCATACAGTCGGTCCATTTCATCGCAGACATGCATGCATGCCTAGACATAAGAAATATTTTTTCATTAACAAGAGTCTCAAGGAAAAGTGTTCCTTGTTAATATTTTGTCCATCATACATATTCTCAATAAACGAATGAAGGGTCAGTGAAAAAGAATACAAACTACCAAATACATCAGCGAATCTATACATTTCCTTCGAAAGCGTCTTTCCGTCTGATTGTCATGACACCGTCTCGGATGGGGATCATCACCTGTCCAACATGCAACAGATTGGTGTCAATAACCAAAAATAGAATGGAAATGCCACAGTTATGGCTAATGGAAGAACACTGAACAGAGAAATGACTTATATGATAAGGTGGTATATTTACAAACTATACTAGAGTAACCTATATAACCTTACTACAGAGATTGACAGGGGAGTAGTCACCTCTATCTTGTAGGATGTAGAATTATCCAATTAAAAACAAATGCTTTTAAAGTAATGCTTTTCTACAGGTAAGTGAAATGGAATCTGTTGAGAATTTCTTTAACATTTCTTGCTATTGAACTGCACAGTCTACTTTTATATAAATAGTTAAATCTGATTGCTATTGAACTGCAAAGTCAACCTTTATATATAGTTTATATCTGATTGCTATTGAACTGCACAATCTATTTTTATATAAATAGTTTTATCTTATTGTTAATGAACTGCACAGTCTACTTTTATATATAGTTTATATCTGATTGCTGTTGAACTGCAGTCTACTTTTAGATAAATAGCAATATCTGATTGCTATTGAACTGCACGGTCTACCTTTAAATATAGTTTATATCTGATTGCTATTGCACTGCACAGTCTACCTTTATATACAGAGCTATAATTGATTGCCATTGAACTGCACTGTCTACCTTTATATATAGTTTATATATGATTGCTATTGAACTGCACAGTCTACCTTTAAATATAGTTTATATCTGATTGCTATTGAACTGCCCAGTCTACTTTTATATATAGTTTATATCTGAGTGCTATTGAACAGCACAGTCTACCTTTATATATAGTTTATATCTGAGTGCTATTGAACAGCGCAGTCTACCTTTATATACAGTTTA
>NW_018408582.1:8092-8586 GCF_002113885.1 Mizuhopecten yessoensis
CATATAGAGTTATATATGATTGCTATTGAACTGCACAGTCTACTTATATATATATAGCTATATCTGATTGCTATTGAATTACTTAGTCTATCTTTATATAGATAGGTGTATCTGATTGCTGTTGAACTGCACTTTCTNAGCTATATCTGATTGCTATTGAATTACTTAGTCTATCTTTATATAGATAGTAATATCTGATTGCTGTTGAACTTCACTGTCTACCTTTATATACAAAATTACATCTGATTGCTATTGAACTTCACAGTCTTCTTTTATATATATAGTTATATCTGATTGCTATTGAATTACTTAGTCTATCTTTATATAGGTAGTAATATATGGTTGCTGTTGAACTTCACAGTCTACCTTTATAGATATATAGCTATATCTGATTGCTATTGGATTACTTAGTCTATCTTTCTATATTTTGCTTTATCTGATTGCTATTTAATTACGTAGTCTATCTTTATATAGATAGTGATATCTGATTTCTT
>NW_018408582.1:17023-17465 GCF_002113885.1 Mizuhopecten yessoensis
GCTATATCTCATTGCTATTGAACTGCACAGTCTACCTTTATATACAGAGTTATAATTGATTGCTCTTGAAATGCCCAGTCTACCTTACCTTTATATACAAAATTACATCTGATTGCTATTGAACTGCAGAGTCTACCTTTTTATACAAAGTTATAATTGATTGCTCTTGAAATGCCCAGTCTACCTTTATAACTCTGTATATAAAGGTAGACAGTGCAGTTCAATAGCAATAAATTATAACTCTGTATTTAAAGGTAGACTGTGCAGTTCAATAGCAATGAGATATAGCTATATCTCATTGCTATTGAACTGCACAGTCTACCTTTTTATACAGAGTTATAATTGATTGCTCTTGAACTGCCCAGTCTACCTTTAAATATAGTTTATATCTGATTGGTATTGAATTACTTAGTCTATTTTTATATATATAGCTTTATCTGAT
>NW_018408582.1:19423-19702 GCF_002113885.1 Mizuhopecten yessoensis
AAATAACGTAGTCTATCTTGATATAGATTGTAATATCTGATTGCTGTTGAACTTCACTGTCTACCTTTATATACAAAATTACATCTGATTACTATTGAACTTCACAGTCTTTCTTTATATATATATAGCTATATCTCATTGCTATTGAATAACGTAGTCTATCTTTATATATATAGCAATATCTGATTGCTGTTGAACTTCACAGTCTACCTTTATATATATATAGTTATATCAGATTGCTATTGAACTGCACAGTCTACCTTTATATATAGTTTATAT
>NW_018408582.1:27797-30378 GCF_002113885.1 Mizuhopecten yessoensis
TGAAAACAAAACACAAAACCATATTTTAAAAGCCATCTTTAATTTGTTGTTGATAAATTCATAAGAGATCAAATTTTCTGATGCGCTATCGCGGAAGAATATTGGCTAGACGCAGTGCACAGGCTCAGCTGTGAATCTAAGGCAGTCATATTTTTACTAGCTCGAAATGGAGAACCGCTTAATTTCGAGGTTCTACATTTTCTGGAATGTAAAGCTGAAGTAATTGAATGTCGAATTAGACAGGAAACCAGATGTGGCTTGAAAGGACGAAACATTTGATATGACATTTGGTTGTTCGACGGTATTTTGAATATAAGACGGGACCACATGGATCTACCACAGGGGTTCGTTACAAATGTCTGAAATACATATGCTATACTTATATAGGTCACAGCACACATAAACATACATTTATACACCTATGCTATACTGATATGGTCACAGCACACATAAACATACATTTGTATGTAAACGAACCCTTGTGGATCTACGTTGTTTTCAATTTGTACCGAGGGTTGATAATACACAAGGCAGAATGGGTGGGTGATTTGGTCCTTTTTTCTGGTTTTTGTGTGTTGTTCCCTTTCAACTATATTGGCATTGTCCCAATCGATGACGTGATTTTGGGTGTTAGCGTGATCTGTTAATCCCGATTTATTGTACTGGGTGGCGGATGTATTACGAGTGATGTTGCTTATTTTCTCTACGTCCTTTTGATGTTGCTTCAAAACATACAAATGTCAGGATAGTCGAAAGGGAACAACACACAAAAACGAAAAATCAGGAAAACTGCATGACCCGATACTGACATAACAGGGGAGGAGGTTATATCTACACCCTACTTGTAACCTATCAGATGTAGTTGTGTATACGCTCCCCATCGATAGGCGTAACGTCCCGGGTCGAGTGACATACAAAATAAACAATTTCGTCACATCGTTGTACAGATACAAAATACAAATCGCGCACTCAGTCATAGCTTGACAAAGGGACCAGTCGGTCTTGAAACGTTGCGACACGTGTAATACGTACATTCTTTGTGTAGAAAGTAAAACGTTGATATCGCTGTTGGTGTTATTGATGGTAATTACAGGTGGCACTGGATATAATGAAGTAGTCTTAATTCTTCGCAAATTTCAACTTCTTTTACAGCAGTTTCAACATTTGTTTATTTATTTGCCCTTCACAGCTGTAGGCCTAGCCATATATTGAAACTGATGGAAATGATCATTCCAAAATACTGATCACATACAAAATAGCCATTGCATACAGACATGCATGCGTGCGTAGACAAGGACAAGAAATATTTGTTCATTAACTAGAGTCCCAAGGGAAAGTTTTCCTTGTTAATATTTTGTCCATCATATATATTCTCAATAAACGAATGAAGGGTCAGTGAAAAAAATGCAAACTACCATATACATCAGCGAATCAATACATTTCCTTCGAAATCGTCTTTCCGTCTGATTGTCATGACACCGTCTCAGATGGGGATCATCACCTGTCCAACATGCAACAGATTGGTGTCAATAACCAAAAATAGGATGGAAATGCCACAGTTATGGCTAATGGAAGAACACTGAACAGAGAAATGACTTATATGATAAGGTGGTATATTAACACACTTTACTAGAGTAACCTATATAACCTTACTACAGAGATTGACAGGGGAGTAGTCACCTCTATCTTGTAGGATGTAGAATTATCCAATTGAAAACAAATGCTTTTCCACAGGTAAGTGAAATGGAATATGTTGATAATTTCTTTAACATTTCTTGTGATACAAATATACTGAACTATTTTGTAACACTGTAGTAAGGGGTGACTGCTTCCGATTTTCTCTCCCTTGATAACTGTACACGGCCAGGTTTTGTAATGGAGACATAAATAAGCTGTGTGCCAGCGTACTATACTTTGTGTGTCATTGTTATATTTCATGTGATTACAAGCTAGCTATAGAAAAAGGCCACAGGCACTAGGGGAAGTAAATTCCGTCTTTCGTTAATTAGTCTTCAATTGTACCTACCTACGTTTGCAGCTTGTTTAGGATAATTGAAGATAATTTAATTATATTTTATTATGACTTTTTTCGTTAGTTGAAACAATTTACATCATTAGATTGCGAGAAAGTGTAAGACAACTGTTATAGTTGTTACTAATTATCGAGCGGTTGTAACTGATTATCGAGCGGTTGTAACTGATTATCGAGCGGTTGTAACTGATTATCGAGCGGTTGTAACTGATTATAGAGCGGTTGTAACTGATTATCGAGCGGTTCAATTGCTGAAACATTGACTTTAAATGCTATACATATACTTGTGAACCCACCTCATTACCCCCCTGAATTGACATGTAAAACTAATATTTCCTATTTTGATGTGTATATTAATAAGGATTTATATATAGTCATGACTTGATATATAATGTGGATTAAATAACTCCCGACGTACATTTTTTTATATCACACATGCCAGTTTTAAATGCTGTACCGCATTTATATTTTTTATTGACAAAGAAGTGAAAGATGTGTCCTGTAAATTTATGACTGAAAAACGATTTTTAATTTGTAAATATGTTTTTC
>NW_018408582.1:31015-31835 GCF_002113885.1 Mizuhopecten yessoensis
CCTTACTAATATAGAGGACCCTGAGGGATATTAGCCTTTGGTTAAATCAGGTTTGTAATCCTCAATAAATAAAGTTTATATAAATATCTATATAAAGGTAGACTATGCAGTTCAACAGCAATCAAATATAACTCTCTATAAAAAGGTAGACTGCGCAGTTCTATATCAATCAGATAAAACTATCTTTGTAAAGGTAGACTGCGCAGTTCAACATCAATTATATATTGCTACCTGTAAAAATGTAGACTGCGCAGTTCAATATCAATTGAATATAGCTATCTGTATAAAGGTAGACTGCGCAGTTCAATACCAATTAGATACAACTATTTGTAAAAAAGTAGACCGTGCAGTTCAATATCAATCAGATATAACTATTTATATAAAGATAGACTGTGCAGTTCAATATCAATCAGATATAACTATTTATATAAAGTTCAAGTTCAATTTGTTTATTTAAGTGTCACATATCACAATTACATTTATGTTCATTAATACATATAAAATACTTGTACAAAATATAAATCAATTCCATTGGTACATATAAAATACTTGCAGTTGGCTGTTTCCTAGAACTTAAAATAGTTTGTTTAACATAAAAAAAACACACACTTGTAATAGGGATCAATATCGGCATTAGATTATTGTGAGACTACCCTTCTTATTATTATTAACATGTAGGTTGCAGTGACTCAAAGTGCGCTACCTTAGGGTTGGGGAGAGCCCTACCAGCGAAGACAGGTCACTCTGCGCCACTGCAATCAGACGATGTAACTTTAATTTTTTTTTTTTTTTTTTATCAGTTTAAAAAAAGGAATAACAG
>NW_018408582.1:33163-33728 GCF_002113885.1 Mizuhopecten yessoensis
GAGTGCTCTACTTGCTGATTTACATAGTTCTTTAAAAGCGTAATGTAAATGTAGGTGTTCCTCAAACCAAAGGCCCAGGTATTTATATTTGCTGTTCAAAACAATAGGCGTATCGTCACATGCAAAATTGTGGTCAGTGATATCTATGGATTTATTCCTAAAATGGACAATATTCGTTTTATCTGGGTTAATTTCCAGTTTCCATTTCTTACACCACCTATTTAACATGTTAAGCATTAGTTGCATCGAGTTAACATCAGGAGCAATAAGTGCAATATCATCCGCATACAAAAGCATAGAAATCATACAGGTGTCATCAATTTTAATACCGCAATTCAAATAATTAATTTCCTTTACTAAATCATTTATATACATGGAAAAAATTGTTGACGAGGCGTTACAGCCTTGTTTTACGCCATTATGCACTGTAATCGGTGGGGTTAAAAGTTTGTTGACTCTGACACTACATTCATAGTTAAAATATAAAGGTTTGATTGCATTTAAAAAATAACCATTTATACCAAAATATTCTAGTTTACACCATAAAAGATCTCTGTTTACACTG
>NW_018408582.1:34415-34505 GCF_002113885.1 Mizuhopecten yessoensis
CATGTCTAATGAGACCTCTAAGTCATGTTCTAATAAATCAATTGCTGTTAAAATTTTCCTCATTGCTTCATCGTCTTTCATAAAATTCTC
>NW_018408582.1:36748-53446 GCF_002113885.1 Mizuhopecten yessoensis
CATCAAACTCGACTACTCTTAACAATTAACAAAACAACATCATGATATTAAACACAGGATGGGTGCTACAAACATCTTACGAGCATTTCACAATATGTCGGCTTTCTATGGTGGCAGATTTTTGTGGTTGTGTTTAAATGGATGGTGGAATGACGGCAGAAGATGACTGTTGAAGGAGGTCAAACTTATACGTTTGCGTGCATGGTACGTAGTGTTAGAATATGTTTGCTCTAATATCTTCAATAAGATTTATCAGATTGGAAAGATGGAATTGTTTCGACACGTTTAATACCATGTACGTATATTGTTTGTCTATAAAGTAAAATTTGATATTAGTATTTGTTCTCATTCTATTTCATATCGATGTAATGCACTACATTGTGTCAAAGGCTGGGTTATGTATAGTGTACAGTTTCCTCAGCAAAAACGTAAATGCAAATGTATATTGAGGAGGATAACAACAGGAACAACTAAGACTAATAAACGGCAGAACATGACTGAAATTTCGCCTCTGATATTGTGAACGGATGTTAAATGGCAAATGCCTATAATAAAGCTTCCATATCTGTCTCATATCCCTTATACATAATAAACTCAAATATATATAACCCGTTGATCTTAAGTGAAACTTACATTTTAAAGGAGACGCATAACACATGTGAATAGATCAATGTGGAATTGATTAACTTGACCTTTAATTTATTGAAGTGTTGTGGTTTTTTTTACCAGTCTAACAAACCTAATGCGTAAATGTGTAATGTAAGACATAAAGGTAATAAGCAAAGTGCATTAACTGGAACCTGGCATTGATGAACGAGTACAAATTATACAGATTTCTACGCATACTTATCAAATTTCAAACGTTTTGGTAGAGATCATGATCATAAGTAAAAGTATCAGAAGTTTGTTAATTAATTTAACTGTGCTTCAAACGTTGACGCCATTTTATTCGTGATACTTAATTCCTCCAACTACTGTATATTATATCTATTAAGTTCAGTTCAGCCACCCGTGTCGGGTGAAACCAGTAGTTAAACCTAAACCAAACGACGAAACCAAACATTACAAGCAAGTATTACAAATCTCATCACCCCAGAACTGGTGATTTTGTTTATCTCACAGGTATATGTAATTGATAACTTGAAAAAATAAGATATAAAATAACAGCAAATCATTGTTTTATGGTGGCTGATATATGACATTTCGTCTTTTCGCTTTGTCGCCCGCGAAATAACGCCAAGCGAAATAACGAAATAATGAAATAACGCCAAAGCGCCAAAGCGAAAAGACGAAATAACGCCAAAGCGCCAAAGCTAAATAACGAAATAACGCCAAAGCGCCAAAGCGAAAATACCGCCAAAGCGAAGAGATAAAATGGCGTCTTTTCTCCTCCTTTTGGCGTTATTTCGTTTTTTAGCTTTGGCGCTTTGGCGTCGTTTCGTCTTTTTGCTTTGGCGCTTTGGCGTTATTTCGTCTTTTCGCTTTTTCGCTTTGGCGTTATTTCGTTATTTCGTTATTTAGCTTTGCGCTTTGGCGTCTTTTCGTCTTTTCGCTTTGGCGCTTTGGCGTTATTTCGTCTTTTCGCTTTGGCGCTTTGGCGTTATTTCGTCTTTTCGCTTTGGCGCTTTGGCGTTATTTCGTCTTTTCGCTTTGTTGCCTTCCGGTTCTGGATATTAAAGAAACGCTATCTCCGTGATTATGATTCCCCAATGGCTTTGCTAGTGAAATAGAAATTAAAATGCACAAATGTGACTTATGTTTCAGCATTTTAGGAAACATTTTACAACAACAATGTTTAATATGTTTATCATTGTTAAATTAAAGAAAACAAATAAATTCGTGTGTCCTTCTGTTCGTCCATCCGCCTGTCTGTCTTCTGTAGGTATGCTGTATGTATTCCAACCAACAGAATATACTATTGTTATTGGCTGAACAATAAGAAGCATGTACGTGATTACACGTATATGTATACTATATAGAATAGGAGGTTGTTTATACGATGAATTTCGTCGATGAAAATAGTTTTGATTTGTTCTGTTTTATGTTATTTTTCCGATAAAGAAATAATGTCATTACATTCTGCATAGTTATACCCTTGTGTTATGTATTTATTTTAGGAGAGGGCGCCGGTATTACTGGGGATTGTTTTTAGAAATTAAGCCGGTGAGAAACGCGCGTATTAGGACGAGAACAAAAATTAGCTACATTGTTTTACAGTTTTCCTACGTAATATCTTTATGAATGATAGCATTCTACATATATAAATGACATTGTCACGATTGAGTCTGACGCATACATAACCGGAAAAAGCCGGGCAGGGGGGCGTCACAGGTGTATGCGATGTCTATATGAGTCAAGTACCGAGTTTTCTTTTTGTAAAATTTGTAAAATGTTATCATGTTTTGACACATAAATATATTTAAACTTTATACAACTATAATAGCAGTAGCACTCGTTTTAGCATGGAGTCGGCTGCTGGATAACGGAGCTACTAGGTAGTGAAGCGGACGTAAAACAAACAATTGAAATCGGACCAATAGTGCGTGACTTGATTGACGTTGACAAGCTCCGCCCAACAGGCAATGCCCAACCAATTGTCGGGTTGCATCAACGAGGAGAATGATGAGGGAATTTGAGTCTGTTAAAGTTTTATTTCCTGAATTCCGGAACCTAAACCCAAAGAATGATATTATTTGCTGCATTGAACTCTATATCTCCGACAATTGTTCTCCCGATATCGCACAGGTGACGCTTTCTTGCTGTTGTGATACTCTGCAAAGGACATTTATTGTACAGTCTAGATTAGCCTTCCGTGATTCCGACTGCTAGTCGTTTTTACTTAATTTAAGCCGTAAACTGTTCTCAATTTCTGAAGGGTTAGAACTAGGTCTACTTTAATGATATGAAAATAATCTTTAATTGAGTTTACGTACTTAGAGAATTTAAAAATCAGATATCTCAAGGAAGAGTAACCATATTTTTTATGGTAGCTCCGGGTTCGAGTCCCGGTCCGAATTTGTTTCACCTGCTACAGTTTACTGTCGACTTGAGGGTCATGCTATATTCTTTAAATAATAAAACTCAAAAGTATTTTAGTTAAGAAACTGTTATAACAAACCTGAAAATTTCTCCACGCCCTATGACGTAGCCATTTTCGAAGCCACTGACTGAATGTGAACAAGAAATTCCTTCATGTAGTTTTCCGCGAATATCTGAAATAAAGAATTTCTAATTAGGCATGTAGACCTATCGAATTCAAAGCCGTAGGATTTAACTGGGCAAGTATTTCACAATCTGCCATTTTTTTTCTTTTCATGTTGAGTATAGGGAATTCACGGGTAAGTATTTTTCTCATGAGTGTCTCATCATATTCGAGAAAATACCGGTTCTAAATATCGGCATGGTTGTATAAGTTAAAAGTCATAGCAGTTTGAAGTCGACAATTTAGCTTGATCTAGTAGTCTCCATTAACCAATCTTTTAAAATAAATGTGTTATGACCCAAAAACGTTTGGTATATATTTTAAAAATATGTTGGGGAATTAGAATATTTAAAAAATATATAAGAACAATTTTTATATTTCCTGAACGAATTGAAAGGATACATTTAAAAGTTAGTTATGGTAAATGACATCATAAGTTTGCGGGTTTTTTTTTTTTTTTTTTTTTTTTATATGATGTACATTGTACTTGAGAAAGCTTCTTTTTATTTCTTGTTATTTAATTATCATCTTTGTTGGTTTTTATTTCGTAAATAGCATTGTCCCTTGTTTGCCTATTGGCTATGTATTTGTCACCCATCTGTTCATTTTATCTTTATTTCGTATTTTCGAAGTATCTCTTTTTCTTTACAGTATTTTGCATTATTATCTTTTTTAAGTTAAACTATGTTTTTGTAAGTATTTTTGCAGTATTTTGGGCGTACTTTCCTTTTTACGTTATTAAGCTTTGGCGTTATTTCGTCTTTTAGCTTTGGCGTCATTTCGTCTTTTCTCTTTGGCGTTATTTCGTTATTTAGCTGTGGCGTTATTTCGTCTTTTAACTTTGGCGGTATTTCGTCTTTTAGCTTTTGCGTCATTTCGTCTTTTCTCTTTGGCGTTATTTCGTTATTTAGCTTTGGCGGTATTTCGTCTTTTAGCTTTGGCGTTATTACGTCTTTCAGCTTTTGCGTTATTTCGTCTTTTAACTTTGGCGGTATTTCGTCTTTTAGCTTTGGCGTCATTTCGGCTTTTCGCTTTGGCGTTATTTCGGTTTTTAGCTTTGGCGTTATTACGTCTTTCAGCTTTTGCGTTATTTCGTCTTTTAGATTTGGCGTTTTTTCGTTTTTTCGCTTTGGCGTTATTTTGTCTTTTAGCTTTGGCGTTGTTTCGCTCTAGCGTTATTTCGACTTTTCGCTCTGGCGTTATTTCGTCTTTTCACTTTGGCGTTATTTCGTGTTTTCGCTTTGGCGTTATTTCGTTGTTTAGCTGTGGCGTTATTTCGCCTTTTAGCTTTGGCTTTATTTCGTCTTTTAGCTTTGGCGTTATTTCGTCTTTTAGCTTTGGCGTTGTTTCGCTCTAGCGTTATTTCGACTTTTCGTTATTTCACTTTTCGTCTTTTCGCCTTTCAGCTTTGGCATTATTTCTTTTTTTCGTTTTGTCTATGTTTCGTCTCTTCGTAACTTTGTCTTTTCGTTTAGCTTTGAGCTTGCTGTCAAATCCCTATTTATCTATTACAGTTTTTTCATATTATTGTTGTTGTAATAATAATTACACCGCTTTATCACGTAGTCGGTCTCAAAGTGGTTCACAAATTATTATCCGTTATTAAAGGGCCTTTGCAAACAGCCAATATCTATTTCAACTCCATTGGAGCATACAGCAGGTATTGCCATTTTGGCGCTCAAAGCTAACATTCAATTATTCTTGCATTGCCCAAACACGTACTTATTTACAGCAGAATAGACTGGAACAATCGGAGTAAAGTATCTTGTTCAAATATACAACACAGTACCGTGACGTGACTCAAACCCGCAACCGTTCGGTCACGAGCCCGGCGCCCTACCACTAGACTACAATGTCAGTAATTATTGAATAGAATAATGTTTAAATTGAACTTATGCGATAAATATACATTATCGTTTTAGTTTAAACCAGAACTTTATCTATTATATTGCGGTGTTTTTTTTAGAGAATTTTACTGAATTAAGCAATGTGCTGANATGTTTGGCTATAATATCATAGATGGTTGAGAATCATGCGACATACATTGTAAATGTCGGTCAATGGCACATGAAAAGTGAAAATGGGCAGAGTATTATCTAGTATATGGATTGATATGATGACATTCAAGAATCAACATGGAAACACTAACATTCAGCACAGAAAACTCCTTCCACTATAAAGATGACATTCCTTCACCTTGCGCATGCACATCACAAACCGGAACGCGAAAACTCGCCAAAGCGCCAAAGCGAAATAACGCCAAAGCGAAATAACGCCAAAGCGCCAAAGCGAAATAACGCCAAAGCGGAGGTATTGCACGTAGAGCGCTACCTATATATAGACTTAAACAAATCAATCAAATACAACGGTTTTAAAGCAATTCCAAACATGTTTTCTGTTATCTATTCAGATAACTTGAATTAATCAATCAGCATTTTTTTTTTTATCGTATATATGTCTAAAAAAAAAATTTTTTTTTTTTTTTAAATTCCGCTACAATTCTTCTTCATTTCATCTCATTGGTCATATTCAGCTATGATTAATTAATCATTTAATTTAATAAACTAAGTATTCGTAAACAGATTCATCAGTTTGGTATGTATAAAAAGGCTATGTTCTTGTTTGTTTTGAACACAAACAGGAATTTAAAATTGAATTTGCGAGCTTTCGAAAACATCTGTTTCCTTTGTCAAGCATTGTCAGGTATTATTTAATTACATTCATTTATATCGAGGAAAAGCTTCAAAGCAATTTAAATTTAACATATATGTTATATCTAAATTCAAATTTCATAAAAATACGTATCTTCTAATCTATCAGTAACATACACTATGCCTATTTGAAAACCACATTAAATACCTAACATGAAAAATATTTTTGCCTTATTTAAACTGTAGTTCAGCACATTGCTCAATTCAGTAAAATTCTCTAAAAAAAACACCGCAATATAATAGATAAAGTTCTGGTTTAAACTAAAACGATAATGTATATTTATCGCATAAGTTCAATTTAAACATTATTCTATTCAATAATTACTGACATTGTAGTCTAGTGGTAGGGCGCCGGGCTCGTGACCGAACGGTTGCGGGTTCGAGTCACGTCACGGTACTGTGTTGTATATTTGAACAAGATACTTTACTCCGATTGTTCCAGTCTACTCTGCTGTAAATGAGTACGTGTTTGGGCAATGCAAGAATTATTGAATGTTAGCTGTGAGCGCCAAAATGGCAATACCTGCTGTATGCTCCAATGGAGTTGAAATATATATTGGCTGTTTGCAAAGGCCCTATAATAACGGATAATAATTTGTGAATCACTTTGAGACCGACTACGTGATAAAGCGGTGTAATTATTATTACAACAACAATAATATAAAAAAAAAACTATAATAGATAAATAGGGATTTGACAGCAAGCTTATGCAAAACGAAAAGACAAAGTTACGAAGAGACGAAACATAGACAAAGCGAAAAGACGAAATAATGCCAAAGCTGAAAGGCGAAAAGACGAAAAGTGAAATAACGAAAAGTCGTAATAACGAAAAGACGAAATAACGCCAAAGCTAAATAACGAAATAACGCCAAAGCGAAAAGACGAAATAACGCCAGAGCGAAAAGACGAAATAACCCCAAAGCTTAATAACGAAATAACGCCAAAGCAAAAAGACGAAATAACGCCAAAGCTAAATAACGAGATAACGCCAAAGCGAAAAGACGAAATAACGCCAAAGCGAAAAGACGAAATAACGCCAAAGCGAAAAGACGAAATAACGCCAGAGCTAAATAACGAAATAACGCCAAAGCTAAAAAACGAAATAACGCCAAAGCGAAAAGACGAAATAACGCCAAAGCTAAAAGACGAAATAACGCTCAAGTTAAAAGACGAAATAACGCCAAAGCTAAATAACGAAATAACGGCAAAGCTAAAAGACGAAATAACGCCAAAGCGAAAACACGAAATAACGCCAAAGCGAAAATACGAAATAACGCCAAAGCTAAATAACGAAATAACGCCAAAGCCAAAATACGAAATAACGCCAAAGCTAAAACACGAAATAACGCCACAGCGAAAAATACGTACCCCTGAATTCCCAATACTCAACAAGAAAAGAAAAAAAATGGCAGATTGCGAAATACTTGCCCAGTTAAATCCTACGGCTTTGAATTCGATAGGTCTACATCCCTAATTTGAAATCGTTTATTTCAGATTTTCACGGAAAACTACATGAAGGAATTTCTTGTTAACATTCAGTCAGTGGCTTCGAAAAAGGCTACGTCATAGGGCGTGGAGAAATTTTCAGGTTTGTTATAACAGTTTCTTAACTAAAATACGTATGAGTTTTATTATTTAAAGAATATAGCATGACCCTCAAGTTCGACAGTAAACTGTAGCAGGTGAAACAAATTCGGACCGGGACTCGAACCCGGAGCTACCATAAAAATATGGTTACTCCTCCTTGAGATACCTGATTTTTAAATTCTCTAAGTACGTAAACTCAATTAAAGATTATTTTCATATCATTAAGGTAGACTTAGTTCTAACCCTTCAGAAATTGAGAACAGTTTACGGCTTAAATTAAGGAAAAACGACTAGCAGTCGGAATCACGGAAGGCTAATCTAGACTGTACAATAAATATTCTTTGCAGAGTATCACAACAGCAAGAAAGCGTCATCTGTGCGATATCGGGAGAACAATTGTCGGAGATATAGAGTTCAATGCAGCAAATAATATCATTCTTTGGGTTTAGGTTCCGGAATTCAGGAAATGAAATTTAAACAGACTCAAATTCCCTCATCATTCTCCTCGTTGATGCAACCCGACAATTGGTTGGGCATTGCCTGTTGGGCGGAGCTTGTCAACGTCAATCGAGTCACGCACTATTGGGCCGATTTCAATTGTTTGTTTTACGTCCGCTTCACTACCTAGTAGCTCCGTTATCCAGCAGCCGACTCCATGCTAATACGAGTGATACCTCTATTATAGTCGTATAAAGTTTAAATATATTTATGTGTCAAAACATGATAACATTTTACNTATGGTGGCTGATATATGACATTTCGTCTTTTCGCTTTGTCGCCCGCGAAATAACGCCAAGCGAAATAACGAAATAACAAAATAACGCCAAAGCGCCAAAGCGAAAAGACGAAATAACGCCAAAGCGCCAAAGCGAAAAGACATAATAACGCCAAAGCGCCAAAACGAAAAGACGAAAAGACGCCAAAGCGCCAAAGCTAAATAACGAAATAACGCCAAAAGGAGGGGGAAAAGACGCCATTTTATCTCTTCGCTTTGGCGTTATTTTCACTTCGGTTCGGCGTTATTTCGTTATTTCGCTTTGGCGTTATTTCGTTATTTAGCTTTGGCGCTTTGGCATTATTTCGTCTTTTCGCTTTGGCGCTTTGGCGTTATTTTGTTATTTCGTTATTTCGCTTGGCGTTATTTCGCGGGCGACAAAGCGAAAAGACGAAATGTCATATATCAGCCACCATACTATGGCGTTATTTTCACTTCGGTTTGGCGTTATTTCGTTATTTCGCTTTGGCGCTTTGGCGTTATTTCGTTATTTAGCTTTGGAGCTTTGGCGTTATTTCGTCTTTTCGCTTTGGCGCTTTGGCGTTATTTCGTTATTTCGTTATTTCGCTTGGCGTTATTTCGCGGGCGACAAATCGAAAAGACGAAATGTCATATATCAGCCACCATAATAACGTTAGTAGGATGGAAGGAGTTCATTATGTCAACGAGTCTGTGATTATTGTCTACAGTCAGAAGATCAACATTTATGTCACCTACAACTATTACATACGGATTCTCGTTTAGTGCTTTTTCCATAGCATATTGGAAGTTGTTCCAATAAGACGGTATACAGTTTGGGGGTCTATAGGTGGTACACAATAAGAGTTTTCTGTGAGGAAACTGGATTTCTAACCATAATACTTCGCCAACCTGGAACACAAGGTCTGGTCTACGACAAGTGGATAAGAGGCTGGAAGTGTAAACATTTATCCCCCACCCGGAGCACCACGGTCTTTACGATATAAGTCAAAGTTGTGTAAGAGAATGTCATCGTCTGCTACAGAATTGTCAAGGTGAGTCTCTGTTATATATATGATATCATAGTCACTAGCTAGTTGTTCTACAGAGGAAAGTTTGTTTCTCAGACTACGAATATTAAGATGGAATATAGAAAGGTCTTTATCATGATTTTCAGGGCCGGGATTAGGTTGTACATCATTACAAGAGAGAAGTAGTAACTGCATGATTAGGAGAAAGTCAGAATTATTGACTATACAAGATAATATATACCATAAAATATAAATACTCCGTGAATATGTATACATAACACACAGCCTACATTTACCCAGAATAGATGGTAACTTAATAGAAATAAAACATTTTGTAACAGTGAAACCATGTGTTCGATTATAGAAGCAACCGATCGCCGCCCTATATGATACTATCTCATTACCCATTGTCATCAAAAACGAACAAAAATTTCAGGTGGCAACCGGGCTCGTACATCGTACACGTGTTTTCATAAACAAAAATACTACCATAGAGGTCAGAGGGTTCAAAGTACATACAGGACAGGGGGAAGGGAAGGGAGAAAGGAAACGAGAAGGATTGAACAGATATGATAGGGAGTGAAAACATGAGAGAGAGAAATGCTATCATGTTGTATATTTCGACAGTTCCGGGGAAGTTTTCAAAGAATAAATACATAAGAATTGATATATATATGCTATACTATAGCATATAAGTATGGAAACACATCATTACTGAAAACACAAATAACTTATTTTAACACATATTCCTACATGTAAATTTCCCATTTGTGAGTGTATGTATTAAACCATATTACAGTTAATTTCATTAGATCCTTGATTTAGTAGTATAATACATTATACAGAAGATTAACTTTACACTGAAACAATAAATAGTTGATCAGTTATATGTACATATATCCATCACCATATCAGTTTGCATATAACCAGTATGTATAATCGTATGACAATATTATTGTTTACTTACACTCATTCATGTTTTGTTAAAATATATACTAGTGCATATAGGTTATAAACATAATAGTTACAAACATTTACAATGGTACAAATATAATCATACATGCACATATTATGTTTAAGTACAGACAATCATTTAAGTATTTCTATAAACCCTTTTGCATACTGTTGACCATCTTGTATATTAGGTTATCTTATTTACATATATACACTCTTCCTATTTACATGAATATAACTTTGTATCTTACTTTATTAACCGATCAGGGTGTGCGGTAGTCTCGTTCAACCAGACTCTGTTTGTCTGCGCAAGCTTTCAAGAGACTAGTTGAACGAGACAAGGTGCGCGGTGCATTGAATCGCAAGACGGTCAGTTGTAGAATGGTAATCGGTTTGACAGGTAATGCGCTGTTTATACCCAGCGATACCCATACTCGTTGCTTAGCAAGGACAGACTAAAATGTCGGCACTTCCTTAGAAAGATAGAGGGAAGAGATGGGGAAGATATCAAAACTAGATTGTTTTTAAAATCCTTATTTCTAATCTCATTTGAAAGCTTTTTAACATACCTGTCAGTTTTAGGGACGTATTAACAACATGCACAAGTTCATGCCGACGGTTCGACAAACAAGGGATATAACACCGCAACTCTTTATAATTGTCTTTGATAACATACTCACACATAGGCATTATTATAAACATGTACATACACCCATTCACCCCTACTGCTATAAAACAACTGTAACTGTAAATTTTGAATTATGCATGTACTTATCTGTTTATAAGGGCAAGGTTCATTAAAAACCTCCCCATTTTATATACAATACAATATCAGATAATAACGTCACAGTAAGGTATATTTAGATGATTCGGTGCATCTGTATCGTAATATTGTATTGTAATAATAATACTTTCAGAACTATTTTGAAAAAGTTTCGTAGCCACATTGAAACATTTGTATTAAATACGTAAAGGAAATATCTATAACTATGAAATAAATATGAAATGTCAAATATATCCTATCACGTCAGTGTAGTTTCTACAACCACAGTATACATCATATAAAACATACAACTAAATCGGGCTATATAATGTTTACTTATTGTTCAACAGATTGTTTACAATTAAAGCATATTGTCAGCCATCATCTGTTTTTTTAAAGTAAACAGCCTTTCATGTTCTTAAATTCATCATTAACATAGATATACACTCTTATCGCAACAAAAGCATGTTTAACTAAAGTGACGAAAGTTAGATCTTATATGATAATTGTCAAATATTTTCTCCCTAATGTGGTTGTTATGGCTGTTGTTTGTAACGAGATATCTACAAAAATCCAACTGTTTCGGATGCAGAACTACTTTTGCAATGAAAACTTTCTTCATGAGTCCTTTAGGTTATTCTTAATTTTGTAGAACATTCAAATTATATACGGACATTAAATCCTTTCAGGTAGCCAATTAAAAAAAAATTATAATGAAGATGTTTATTCCTTATATTTTCCCATTCAGTTCACACGCTCAGATGTCTCAATATTTACGCAGGTCCAAATATAGAAAGATCCGGTTTACAGCTGATTTACACGTGACCATACAGGTTAAACCTGCAGGATGGTCTCATTTCAAGTATACATGTAATGATTTGTGGGTTGATATCAGACTAATATTGCGACCCAGGCCTATATAAAGCATGCCAAATCGAAAGTTCTAAATCGAGACGAAGGGGACCAAAGACTCCCGCACATCTATGACCAAGTATTAAACAAAGAGTAGCTGAATCGAGTCATTTCGGTACATATATAACAACTTTTGTACATACGCTTACAGCGTAGCCGAATCGACATAGATTTTTGTGGACAACTCGTACACATTTTACACCTTTGTATGCATACGCTTCACTGGTCATTTTTCTGATGAAGGTGACAGTGTACAAAAAGTACTAGTCATCGAAACGTCATATACACATGGTCGTGTAAAAAGAACTTTTCATAATCCATACTTACCAACCAGAAGAAAATGTTTAGAACTATTCAGATGAGTTGTTTTCAGATTATTGACTATGATTAGTATTCGAATTGACCGACCTGATCTAGAAACCTAACGCAAGGCCTTTTTTTGACATTTTTGATGATGTTTCATCAACTATTTCTTTGCACATTTACATAAATTTATGCAAAAATTACCCACATATTATTTCTACTGACATGTGTCTGTGGATGCCACATATTCCCACATAGGGCTGTATAAACTCCATAGTACCACTTTTTTGAAGACAAGATTAGATCTAAAAATATAACAAAGCATTTTGGTATAGTACATCGACAATTACAAACATTGATAACTTATTCCTGCTAAAATTTCTTCATTTAATATGTCAAGCATAGTTAAATACTATGAATGGTGATGAATTGTGCACAACAATTTTGAAGATTTGGCTGTGTTAAGATCATAATGGAGTTATTTTTATTGATTTTCCGTTTATATTTTGACATAGCATGTTCATTTTATATTCGCTTTATGGTATAACGATATTCTGTTTAATGGGTTGGGTTGTCAACCTACATTACCAAATCCGATTTTAAAATCTTTGGGAAGAACAGGGAACGATTTTCCGTACCAAAATCAAAGCACGATGTCCGTTGACAGCCGTTCAACTTAGCAATGTTATTGACAAAATAACCCGCTTTTACCTTTGGGTCGCTATTTGTGTAAAATGTACCGCGAAAAACCCGTTAATGCATTCATTTATACCAATTCCATATGGAGTCAATTTATCATAAGAGCTCACGTGTTAAAACATCACTGGGACCGGTAAAATGATATCATAAGAGCCCACGTGTTAAAACATCACTGGGACCGGTAAAATGATATCTTTTCCTGATACTGAGACGCTGTCTTCTCCTTTACTGCACCATGTGATCCGTCGATTCAGGGGCCACGGTGACCGGGTTGTTAAGGCGTCTGACCGTCTCCACCACTTAGTAGCGAGTTCGATACCTACATATGGCAGTTAATAGGACGTAAAACACAAACAAACCAAAACCGTCAAGGCATCCATTAATGCCAATTCCAAATGGAGTCATTTTATCATAAGGGTCCAAGTGTCAAACATCATTGGGACCGGTAGAACGATACCTTCTCCTCCCAAGTCTTCTCCTTAGGTACACGCCCGACGAGTCGTGAGTACATACTTGAGATGCACCATACGATACCCGTGTTGACGGCCAGACATATCCAGTTGACAACCTATCAAACTGGCAACACGTATAATGTCTGAACGGTTCCTTGATAAACCTTCATTGTTAAGCACTCCTCGCAAATTTCTTTCAGATATCCTAAATCTGTGTACTTTTGCAAGAAACGAGGATATTTCCTTTTGAGTGAACGCCAATTGGTGAACATGCAAAGCATATAAGGGCGTTTCTTTCCTCTATCCTACATTGAACTTGATTTGATATAGAAACGAAATGACACTGTTTAACGATGCAACTTAACCCAGATACTTTGTCTTTATACAAAGAGTCGTTATAACGAAAAATTAACTCATTTTAGCAAGAAATCAAGTGGTTATAACGAGACACTATGCTGTGATACGAGATAAAAACGTAACGAGATAATTATTCCGTTCTAATTATAGATACTTCCTCGGTATAACTAGATACTTACTCAGTATAACGAGATACTTCCTCGGTATAACGAGATACTTACTCGGTATAACTAGATAGAAGGTCGTTATAACGAGATAACTAACTCATTTTAACAAGAAATCAAGTGGTTATAACGAGATACTATGCTGTGATACGAGATAAAAACGTACCGAGATAATTATTACGTTCTAATTACAGATACTTCCTCGGTATAACTAGATACGTCCTCGGTAAAACGAGATACTTCCTCGGTATAACTAGATACTTCCTCGGTATAACTAGATAGAAGGTCGTTATAACGAGATAACTAACCCGTTATAACGAGATAAAAACATATATTTGGATGTCCTCAATTAGCCTCCGTAGAAAAGAGCTACTTCTTGATATTTTTTGGTTTTACCAAAAAATTAATTGTTTTAACTGTGTAAAAAATATTATGGTTTGACAAATTGCTTTAATGTTGGGTTAAATTATCAAGCGACTTTTCTACTGAACTATATTCCCTGTTTTACAACATCAAAATTAACCTTTATGCCTTACTGTTTCCTAATCTTAGTACATTACAGACTAACCACTGATCTCGTTTCTCTACTCTTTGGCCCATAACAACGAACCCGGCAGTTCTCTTCTCACTGCTTGACATGCGCTATAGAAAGCTTCGATCAGTAGCTGTTTTGTACCTTGTGGTCAACTGCCCATGTCTAAGATTACATGTGTATGTAGTGTGACCTCGGGCTATTACAGTAATATATATAAACTGTCGTATGACAAACTTACACGTTAATGTACTGCCAAAGGATACAACCAATAAAAGTGTGTACTGTATATATATTGAACACTATTTCACATTTTCGACATTTTCTTTCCTTACACATTAAATTGTATCCCTTAGTTGAGATTGGCATTATAAAGCAAATCCATAAGTGTCTTCATATATCCGGTAACAACCGATCCCCTGTGTGATGACGATGACAAACTTGGTAATTTCGTATCTAGAATGGCGCTTTCAATAATTTTGTGGTACCTACACATCTTATAATAAATTTATATTGTCATAATTTGTCAAGTTGCTTTATTTTTTCGCGATTACCTATATTGCTAAATGCTAACGAACCCAGAATGTTTTCCGGCTATTGATACCGAAAGTTTCGGGCGGCCATGTTTGTTTACCTTGTACCTGCTGTATTTCTACACTGGCCATATCACTGTAAATTGTAGTATACAGTCTCATATACTGCAATTTGGTTTACTAACGACATATAGGCAAATGCAACACAGAATGTAGCGTTTCCGTAGCTCTTCCGTATCGTTTCCGTAGCACTTGCGTCTACATCTTTCCATTTAAAAAGCGTCTGTGAAACGTTCGGTCGAAAATTTACGGAATATATATTTGTCGAAACGATTTGTTAATGTACTGCCAAAGGATACAACCAATAAAAGTGTGTACTGTACATATATTGAACACTATTTCACATTTTCGACATTTTCTTTCCTTACACATTAAATTTTATCCCTTAGTTGAGATTGGCATTATAAAGCAAATCCATAAGTGTCTTCATATATCCGGTAACAATATATGTCAATGTAGGCAAACTGTGCCATCCATCACTATGTTTTTACCCTAGGGTAGAAGGAATGACCTTTTGACCTTACCATAAGCTAAGGCTACCCCAGTATTACACGTAGGGTTTATAACTGACAGACACATATGCACTTATCAACCCTCAAATGTACAGCAGTTGTTACAGGTACGCTGATGAGACTAAGACAGTGCGGAAATCTATTTCACTGAACACTATTTTTGTGTTTTGTCCATAACGACTAGGGAATGTTTATAGCATTGAATTATGTGGCCAGGTGTCATCTTTCTTGTATTGCTGGGGACCACTTCCGGTATCAGTGGATACGGAACAGGTGCCCCGAAAGTCGACTCCGTTTGTTTTAATCGTCTACCAAGGCATGGTGTGACGTCACAAACAGCAGACATTCCTTACGTCATAAGAACAATTGTGACAAAGGCCGGAGGGAATTATGACATCACTGGTGAGTCAACTTTAAACTTTAACTGATAATAAGGTGATAATTCAACTTTAGCATTGGAAACAAATCCATCTATGAATTATTTTCGTGTGCACGACTGGAGTTATCATCTCAAATCTAAGCCAAACTGAAATTCATTTCTCGTTTTTAATTTCAAATTAATTATAAATATTTACCCCTTCAGTACCAATGTTCAAATCTCGTCCATTTATGATAACCAGAATATTTAATGTCAGTAGCCCCCGTTTGGATGTTCGATAGGTACACAATCTCGAACAGCTTATAGTTAAGGAAGACTTCCGCCGCAACTGGATAGTACAGGTAACTTCATTGGTGAAAAGGCAATTGAACCACGTCTTCGATAAGTTTGGTAAATTCAACATAAAATCTATCTCAGTGTGGGATTAGGCCGCCGTGATAGGCTGTTATCTATCTCAGTGTGGGATTAGGCCGCCGTGATAGGCTGTTATCTATCTCAGTGTGGGATTAGGCCGCCGTGATAGGCTGTTATCTATCTCAGTGTGGGATTAGGCCGCCGTGATAGGCTGTTATCTATCTCAGTGTGGGATTAGGCCGCCGTGATAGGCTGTTATCTATCTCAGTGTGGGATTAGGCCGCCGTGATAGGCTGTTATCTATCTCAGTGTGGGATTAGGCCGCCGTGATAGGCTGTTATCTATCTCAGTGTGGGATTAGGCCGCCGTGATAGGCTGTTATCTATCTCAGTGTGGGATTAGGCCGCCGTGATAGGCTGCTATCTATCTCAGTGTGGGATTAGGCCGCCGTGATAGGCTG
>NW_018408582.1:53485-55591 GCF_002113885.1 Mizuhopecten yessoensis
TATCTATCTCAGTGTGGGATTAGGCCGCCGTGATAGGCTGTTATCTATCTCAGTGTGGGATAAGGCCGCCGTGATAGGCTGTTATCTATCTCAGTGTGGGATTAGGCCGCCGTGATAGGCTGCTATCTATCTCAGTGTGGGATTAGGCCGCCGTGATAGGCTGTTATCTATCTCAGTGTGGGATTAGGCCGCCGTGATATGCTGTAATCTATCTCAGTGTGGGATTAGGCCGCCGTGAGAGGCTGTTATCTATCTCAGTGTGGGAATAGGCAGCCGTGAGAGGCTTTTATCTATCTCAGTGTGGGATTAGGCCGCCGTGAGAGGCTGTTGTGGTGTGGAAGTAAATATTTTAGTTGGTGTTGCCTGCACAATGGTTAATGACTTTTAAAATATCAGTGTAAGATGGTGATATTCAAATGTATTACCAATCACCAGGCTTTTTCACTACATTACCAAACTAAATATCAATTGAACAGTATTTTAGTATCGCTTAACGGGCGATATTCTATTTATTTGTCACCCAAATTGCATTCATATCGAGTGTATACTGCATCTGGTAACAGTTCAATGCTTATATTTACATTTATATGTATATAGTTTGTTTTGTAAAGTAACTGAAGCAAAAATACGTTTGAATTTCCCGCATATCATATCAGTGACGTCAGTAAGTTCAAATCCCAGAACAGCCGACGTTTCCAGAAGAAATAATATAGTCACTCGTGTCATTGAAAACCACACGCACATTAAATGGTTTGAACACAAACTTAACTTTATTATTTTTTTCATATGAGTGTGTTCATGTCGAAAAATTGTTAATAATTGCATAACCTCTGCTTGTTTAAAATTAAAGCTGTTTTTCGCGCATTGACAGATTACAGGTATTTTGAAGTGATGCGGCGCTGAACGGACTTGATTGTTTCCTCGGAAACGCTCATGTTTCCTTCGACTGGAATATTACGTTATTTTCAGAAGCATATATACTCGGAAATGTTTAATTAATGTGGTCCTTTCAGTAGGTGATAACGATTCCAAGGACATTTCGTTTGAAATAGATTCCATATCTAATCGGTCAGATTAGCATCGATAGCAGACGACGTTCACAGGGCTCGGTTTCGTGATTTTGAGTAATGGGATGACATCACTGAAAAACCACAACACTTAAAAAGGTATTTATANAAAAACAATTATTATAAACCGCATTACGTGAAAATTATTCCAACTATCATAATAGTCTGAAGGGAAAACCCCCCACAAAAATTACGGTTTACACATACATGGACATAACAGCCCTCCTCCCATGGGCCTAATGTGTGTTCCCCACACCAGCAGCTAGGTCTTATATTAGGGGTAATTTAAATAGCAGGCATACAGCTGCAGCTGGCCATGTGGTAATGACCTGTCCCTTGTTTAAGGTATAGGGCAACATGACCACCCGCTGACAGATACATTTCTTTCAATATGATATCTATATACCTGAGAATCTAGGCAGTGATAATACATTGACCATTCACCTGAGGTCACATTTGATTCTGATCGAGGAAAATCCTGATAATAGTATTTTTGATGATTATCTGAATGGTGAAATTACCACTGATGAAATTAAATTTTCTTTAATCAATTTGAAGAATAGTAAAGCCTCTGGTATAGATCAAATCCTAAATGAATATCTAAAAAGTACAATGGATGTATTTTTACCAATTTATCAAAAAATATTTAACCTTATTCTGAATACTGCGTCTATACCAGATGTGTGGAAGATCGGTATTATAAAACCAGTATATAAAAACAAAGGCGATCCAAAAGATCCGGATAATTATAGAGCGATCACTTTAGTCTCGTGCCTTGGCAAAGTTTTCACTTCGGTTATTAATAATCGTTTAAATAAAATTTCTGACGAATTTGACCTGATAAGCAGTGCACAAGCTGGGTTTAGAAAGGGTCATTCTACAACCGATAACATGTTTGTATTGTATTCTTTAATCTCAATATATTTTTCATTAGGAAAAAAACTTTATTGTACGTTCATCGATTTTAGTAAGGCGTTCGATTCTGTATGGAGAGTTGGTCTGTGGAAAAAGCTCCAAAAAAGCAACATTACTGGAAAAA